>NC_035438.2:91901947-92201947 GCF_002127325.2 Helianthus annuus
CATTAAGCAATGAAATCTGGCCATACAAGTGTTAGGGACAACTGGTATTACTTGGAGAGCACATAAACTTGCCCATCACACAAGGAATTTACACTAACAGCCCCTGAAGTTGCAACAGAATGCTAAAATTGAGTTTCTGGTCGCTGGGCTACTCAGGCGCCTCGCGTAAGAGTTGGGGGTGGGCTTACGCGCCCCGCCTGAGCTCCCCAGATCAGCAACTTTGAAAATTTACAGTTTAGGTCCCTGCATGCAATCGAGTCCATTTCAGGCCTTTTTGACCCCCGTTAAGCCATTTTCAAGGCTCTACAAGGTCAACGAAGTTTAGAGGACTCAAAATATGCTTGGAACACTCTCGGATGTCGGCTCGTTTGGGCGTACGGTCGCGTTGTTCGTTAAATTACGACGAAACTCAAACGGACGTAAAAACGAACCAAATTAAGCGACGAATGGAATTTTTGCATGCCGATCACTAAAATATAAATATTTTAGTGTGTACAAAAATTTTAGATGTCCAGATGTGTCCAGAACGTAAGATATGCGCGAAAATGCAAACTTACGCCGTTTTTGACACTTTTAGTCCCTGTAAGATCATGTAAGCATGTTTTCGCACACCGAACCTACCAAAGCTTATTTCTAAGCCATGTTTAGGTTATATATGGTATGTTTAACTTATGATCAAGTTCCGGACTGTACGTTGCCTTATGAAATGGCAGACTTTTGCAAATTGACGCAAATAGTCCCTGAGAGCGAATAAACTTGTTTTTGCCATACCAAAGCCTTTAAAACTTATTTCTAAGTTATGTAAAGGTTATTTAAGGTATGTTAAGTTTATGATGATGTCCCGGAGTGTTTGTTGCATTAAACTGATCGTGATTACGCATCAGTTTGCGTATAACTCTCCAGAAAGCGATATAGAGTTCAGAATCGAACAAAAATCAACATGGGCACAAAACCAAACATAAATGACAAATATTGGGATCAAAACGCAATGTTTTATTAATATTGTATTGTTCAGAGTTTGTAAAATGATAACACAAGCACAGATGTCACAGCAAACCCCTTTGAGCCCCACTCGAAACCCTTGTAGGGTGCACCACCCAAACCAAGTATAAAAACCCATCACCCATCTTTCCCCTACACTCTCACATATCACCCTACACACTCTCTCCCTCACTAAAACCCTAGAACCCCAAACCTCCTCTCCTTTCTCTCGGACTAAACCGGTGACAACAAGGACCCTCGGTTCAAGCTCGGAATCATTATTCGGAAGCTCACTTATCGACCCTTCATACCCTCACACTTCGAGTCTCTACTGGTTAGTGTTCTAATGTGTACTAGGTGTTATATGTGTACTAGATGTCATGTGTGCTTGATGGATGAAATATATGCTTAGCCTCTTTTGCATGATCTTGATTGATTTAGTGAGTAAAAACCATGAAATACATGAAGATTGTTGTTTATCTATGATGTAGATGCTTGATTCTAGATAAAGTTATGGTTAGGAAGAATAGAGTGATTTATTATCATGCTAACTTTACATATGAATAAGTAGAAAAATGTATGAATATGGTGCTATTATGTTCTCGGTTGTGTGTGTGAATGATGATGATTGATAGTACATTAAACTAGGTGTATTATGCTAGCATAAATCGGTTTAAATGAACATGTTGGTTTAGGATGAAAACCCTAATGATGAACTAGATGAATATGTGTTGAATATGATATGAAGATTTGAATTTGTGTGTTTTGATCCATTTTGAATGAAGTTTAGACAAGAAAACATGTTTGTGCATTTTCATTGGATAGTACATGGGAGCATGACATGGGAATTCTATTGGATAGTACGACTTATGCAGACATGCAGGAAACAGCAGGGGGTGGAGTCGAAACCCTTGGTCTCGACTCGAGACCATTGAGTTACAACTCGAGACCGCAGTGATTGCGACTCCAGACCTCGACCAAGCAACCCAAAACAGACTGCAGGGACTTGAGACCATCAAGGTCTCGACTCGAGATCACATAGTCTCGGCTCGAGACGGGACTCGAGACCGCTGAGGTTGCGACTCATGCCTGCACCACTCGAGACCAGCCATTTACAACTCGAGATCTCCTAGATGCGACTCGAGACCGCATGTTCTCGAGTCAAGACCGCCTGGTCTCGACTGGGCTGCTTGTCTCCGTTATTGGGTCGAATTGTATGGAATGTTCATGCTTGCTACTGTTTAACTGGACTATGTGTTACTATTAACTGATCAGGTGATAAGACTGGCCCAATAACCGTATATGTTATGTGCACTGTGTGATAGATACGTGTAGAATATACGTGGCTTCTCTGTACCCAAACCTGACCTATACTGGTAACCATGCTAGGACGTGGTGACCAGCGTGCTTGACCAAGTAACCTAATCTGCCGAGCAACCCAAGGTGAGTTCACACACTAAAAGCATGCGTCCCAGGGAGGGGCACGGACAAACTGCCAACTTTGGGAAAAATACTTTTGAACTATTATTTCCGGGGGAAATACGAATGGGTACTTTTAAATTGCTATCTCCGGGGGAGATACGTTTGGATATTATTTATAAATCACAACTAGCCAAGCTAAACGAAACTCTATCACATTAAGTCCCTGCTTACAGTACCGATTAATCATCGGGGGCGAACGGGTTATTAGTTGATAGCGCTATTAGGTTTGACAACCTCACACCGTGACCGAGGGGATCGGGCGTGAACTAGTAGACCTTGCATCTTGGTCAATGACGATAGACATTGACTCGGGGCACAACAACTTTCTGTCAACAGTTTCAGTATCTATAGTTTAGTGAGCTTATAGATGGGGTAGCTCCCCATAACGTGATTATAAATGCTTTATCTAAACAACTTACGTTTTCGAAAACTAAAACTTGACACCTCGTGGACTCGCCAACATTATGTTAATACCCTACTGCATGCTTTGCAGGTACCCAGTGACTCAGGAGCTTGCAGCTTGTGGATGTGTAGTGGTCGTCTAACCCGTGTGTTGGGTTCTAAACAAACTTGAACTAAGAACCTTGATTTAAACTATTTTGTCTATGCTTCCGCTACTTACCTAAACTACTATTTGAATCTAAATCTTTTGAACTTTGGTTATGATATTTGCTAACCCTGTGGTTGGTGAATACTACTTATGATATTAATTGAATTGCTCAGTATAATTGGTGGCTGGATCCTGGTCAGTCACGCCCCCAGGCGGTGGCATTCCGTATGTGGATTTTCGGGGTGTGACAGCAAGTCTAAGAACAGCTATGTCGTCCGAACGGCTGACATCAGCAAACAAGAACAGTTTTTCATAGTTTTTGATGAATTTGAACAAGTTTTAGTTTAAATTTTGTTATGAAAACTTGAAGGATTATACTTCTGATGATTGCGAATCGGTCTATAGCAGATTTATCAAATTTTAACCGTAAAATCACTCTCAATTTTAATTTTTTCCGATTTTAAGGTGACAAAATGAAAAATAAAGCTAGATCTGAGTAGAAAGTAGAAGAATCTGTCAAATTTCCGGTGAAATTTGAGTCGAAACGGCAAATATAACAAATTTCCGGCGAAATTTGTCTCCGAAACAGCAAACACGGCTCGAATTCTGATGAATTCGTCTCTAAAACAACAAGCACGCCTCGAATTCCAATGAATTCGTCTCTAAAACAACAAGCACGGCTCGAATTCTGGTGAATTCGTCTTCGTAGATCTCGATTCAGCTTCCTGAAGCTCTGATACCACTTGTTGGTCCCTCGGATAGGATCCTCTTGTTCGGAAACTTAGTTGAATCGGATATGATTAATGCGCGGAATTCATTGAATCACACAACAGATATACGAGAACAAATTCAACTCTGAATTACTGTCTGATCTTCTATTGATTGAATGTGAAAGTGTACAAGCTCCTTAAAGAGTTCAGGCGGACATGAGTTTGCCAGAGAGTGAAAGTGTCAAAAGTTACAAATGAGCTGATCGAGCAGCTATATATAGGCACAGTCAGGATAGAGTGAGTGCTGGCCGATCGGCTAGGCTAGCCGATCGGCTGACCTGCTGTTCGATCGAACATGCTGTTCGATCGAACATGCTGTTCGATCGGCTGGGCTAGCCGATCGGTTAGCATGGTCAACAAAAGTCAGCACTTAACAAAATAAAGCGCCATATCCTGACTTGCTTTACAAACATACATACAAACATAAACTATTCACAAATATACAAAACATGACTACATGCTGACGGAAGCTACAGACGTTATTATACTAACAAATCAAATGAGTCGCCGAAAGTTTCATTTTTCAACAATACACATAATTACATAAAATGGTATCATTTAAATTTCAATATCAAATAAAAAAGGTTAATCAACAACATTGAAATATACCATTATATAATTCTAAGTCAAAATTTCATTTTAAGACATATAAGTAAAAAATACACATTTTACACGTTAATCAAGTATGTGTATATTCATGTTTTAGATTACAGTCAAATGCTAATAGACTGATTATCAAAATAGTATTTAGGAATTTGAAAAATACTAAACATAGATAATGATAACTTATTCATTTATCTATATTTATATAATAATCAATGTAATACGTGATTTTCAACAAAATCACATCACATATTAGTTTTGGGCTTCGGATGAAATACAGTGGGTCAAAACATATATCTAAAATTTCAACCGTTTAATTAACTCCTTTTGCAATACGAAATTCAAACAAATAATAATGATAACAATAATCATACAACTGATGTATCTTATTGGCATTGATATTGATATAAACAAAAATTAATTTACCATCAACACAAAGAAATCATTATGTCAGTGAAGTAAGAAATGTAGCATGGTTAAAAATACGAATGCCAATGTATAAAATAAAGATTGTCATTAAAGTCACCATTAATTGCAATTTAAGATAGCAGAAGTAGGTGTTATAATGATCAAATAATATTGCTAATAATTTTCAAGAAGGTGGACCATCGATAAACTAATAATTTGGATTTCAAACATAAAACAAATCATCATTTGAGAAAAACAGTTCGCAAATTTCAAGAAGCCATTAACCATTAACACAATGACGGCATCATCGATTTTAGAAAACATTAATCAATTGATCCATCAACCAATTTGTGCAAATCCTTATGAAAACATATTGATTTATTTATCAAGTTCAAATCAATTTCGTTTATAGTTGCAGATACATGATTGAATTAGATATAATCAACACAAGCTCTGATACCACATGTTGATTATATCTTTAAACATGGGTTAAAAACATAGAACCCTAATCATATTTATTCAATCATGACGTAAATATAGATACCAAGTTAGAGATACTTACTTGTAGGGATGATTATCTTTGAGAATAAAGATGAAGCCATGATTCCCGTTATGGTACCTTGTGTTGATGGATCACACTAGAGAGAATCTTTGTATTGGTGTTCGTCATAAGTTTTTGATCACTTATCATCGATATATAAAGATCAATGAATAATGGTCATGAATAATGATCCGTTATAAAAACTCTATGTGTTCTCTTATTAATGGTACCTAAAGGGAAATCATAATTGCCCCTTGAACTAATCAATATTTACAATTACTACCATCAAGTAATTGTCGGGGACTAGTTATGTCATATTGATAATGTTACCAAATGATCCGTAAGGCCACATCAACGGGTTATTTCTAACACTCTAGCCTTGAGCTAGTGGTAAGAACATCATACACTCTAGTTTACATCTATTTCAAGTGGTTAAAGAATGATACATGTTGATTAACTTGAAGAACATTAAGAAACAAGAGAATGAAACTTTAACAAAAGCTTAAATCATAAAGAAATCTTGATGTTTATATGTTGGTTTACTTGTTTACTTGTGAAAATGATGTAGATCATCATATGATCTTGCTAGATCATGATTAAAAACATAATCTAGCAAGATGAGAGAATGAAAATGTTGTAGGATTATAGATCATCCTCATAAGAAACATGAACTTGAAAGAATATGTTGTGTTCTTGTAAAATGATGACTAAAGTAAGTTGTAAACCTTGTAGATCTAAGATTTCAAGAATGATTTTTCAAGAAACCAAGTTAAAAATACAAGTTTTACTAAATCTTGGTTCTTAAAGAAATGAACCATGTTTTAAGAGGTTAAACAAGTGTAGAAACACTTATGTAACAAGAGAAATCCAAGAAGGAACATTTTTAGAAAATGTGATTATAAGTTGTAAAGATCTAGATTCTTCAAAAATGATGTTTCTAAAGAATCAACCACACTTTAAAGGGTAACAAGGCTTCCTAAAAACACTAGTAAGTTACTACAAATTTTTATAAATTTTCAAGTTCATGAAGTGGTAGTTTATGCTTGCTTTTGGCAAAATTGGTGAGTGTAGATTGTTTAATGATGATTGTAGATTGATTGTGTTGATTTACAAAAGAAAATGATATACCTTAAAGGTATGGACACCTCCATTTTTTAGGGGAAACTATGGCAAATTTTTTCTAAAAATTTAACACTTTGAAAAATATTTTTGAACAAATATTTACAAGTATATTTTAAACCATAAACTCTCACATAAAGTTTGCCATAATTTTTATTACAAAAATTATAAATATTGGAGGTTGGTTTTTATAAATAAAAGTGACTAAATATGTATTTGAGAAATATATATATATATTTAGATGTCATCATGTGTGTGTGATTATTTGTATATTATGTGTATTAGTTATATTATTTTAGGACTTGAAATAATATAACTCATCAAAATATCAAGAAATTACAATCCAAAATATTACCAAAATTCCAAGGAGTGAATATACAAAGAATATACAAAATATTGGTGAAACCGAACAAATGAATATAACTCACAAAAATATTCCGGAAAATTCATTTGCAAGTATATTTTTGGTAAATAGTATTTTGGACACCAAGGGGAACAAAAATATGATTTTTATAATTACTACAAGATTATATCATATTTTTTACAAGGAGAAAATATATTATTTTTGGCAAGTAAAAATACATTTTCTTGGGACTATTAGAAGGTATATTATTTTTGGAAGAAATATATATTTTCTCAAACAAACATGAAATACATTATTATTGAGAGAAAATGTATTTTCTTAAATAAACTTGAAGTATATTATTTTTGGAAGGAAAATGGATTTATATATTTCCTAAGTTAGACTTGGAAATATATTATTTTTAAAACTTGTATGAGATTTACAAATATTTTTGCCAAAGGAAAAAAAATATAAATAATTTTTCTAAGTAACACTTCTCAAAATATATATTTTGGAAATATATATTGATGTATTTTTACTAGAAATATTATTTCGAAAAAGTTAATACAAAAACTAAGTATAAGAATACTTAACAATTACAAGAAAATACGTATTCTCGCACGTATAAATGCACTCCGGAATACGACACCAATACATGGCAAAAATATACAAGTATAAGAATATGAATATGAATACAAATACACCCATCCTTGGGAAGGATATTCATGTACAAATACAAAAGTGTGATAAGTTAAAAGTATATTATTTTAACTATTATTCCAAAATTTAACAAATATAATTTAAGTTAAAATATTTATTATTTTAACAAATAATTATATACTTGGAATAACATTGATGACCCGAAGGAACGTAACTCAAAGACACTAATTAATACCAAGTCAAGGCACGACCCACTCGTCTAATAGATCATAGCACGTTGTAGGTAGTCGTGTACTCCAGAGGAAACTTTGAGTTACAGTTGGATACGAAGAACGCAAAACTGTGAGTTCATGTTCCCCCTTTTCTTTTAACTGCTTTCAGTTTTACAACTTCGGGGGTGAAATACATGTTACAAATGTTTCTATGATTACAAATGGTATGGTTAGCTAAGGAAAATACTTTTAGATCATGTGAATGGGTAGGCGCACTCTTAAGACCATTAATCCTCATAGTAGGACCGAGGGACATGAGTGATAAATCTATTTGGGTGTAGCGAGCCCCACCCATACGTTCGCCGAGTGGGCCATGTGGTGACTATGTCTTATTGCCGGAGACAAAATTTGCTAGGTTTGAGCCTTCCTGCACCATGTCACATATATTAATGTATTAGCTACACATTAATTGATCTGTTTCCTTGTTGCTTCATACCCGTTTACAAAGTACATACATACATACTTACAAATCAAGATTCATTTGTATTAGATAATAATCTAATCACCCACAGAAATCAAGATTCATTTGTATTAGATAATAATCTTACAATCACCTTGTTAAACTAATTTGTTTCAAAGTGATATAAAGTTGATAATTCTGTAGGTCTTGTTTCTTGAAAGTCTGATTTCCATTTCCGCACATCTTTTTCACATATACTGAAATCACTTGCCATATTACGTAAAAAGAAGTTGTTAAGGCCATACTGGGTCCAACAACATGTATTTCAGGAAAGTGGTTATGGATCTGGCGGGCGTTCAAGATTTCAAGTTGTGTTTTTAATAAAAGATGTCATCCAGTACTGAAGGGTTTGAGTCATGTGATTTATCCTTGATAGAATACATGGTTCCAAAGCTCACTTTTATTAGTGTCATTTTTGAAGTCCAGTATGGAACTTTAAGCTTTGGTAGTCATGAGATCTAAATTTGAAGCCTTGGTTTGATGTTAAACAATGACGGTTGTATTACTTTGAAAACTATATATGGATGAACATCTTGGTATTATCATATAGTTGTTTGTTAATGTTGAATGCAATGATATTAAGCAAGTCACACCAAATCACGCTTCCGCAAAAGTCAGGGTGTGACATTAGGCATATTCACTAGAACATGAAGCTACAATGGAGAGGCATGGCTTTCAAACACTTCCTCGGAAATGCTACAAGTGCAACTACTGTCCCTAAGTTTGAAGAGAAGATGGAGGAGTTTAAAAAATACAACCTTGAAGCATATAACTGGTTGAGAGAGATCCCACCACAACACTACTGGGCCAGATCCCACTTCACTGGTAAACATTTTACATGTGATTTGATTTACAACACACATTAGATTTAACTCATAGCATAATTTCCTTGTAAACAGTATGCAAGAAGGGCCATATCTGATGTGCTTCTGAATAATATGTGTGAGGTGTTAAATGCTAAAACAGTTGAGGGCAGAGATAAGCCAATAATTTCAGCTTTGGAGTTTATGATAGAGTATTTAATGCAGAGGATTGTGAATGTGATCAGGGTCATAGGTAGGTGTAATGGTCCACTAACACCTAGTGCTACCAAAATACTAGCAGATATCAAAAAAGAGGCGTCAAATTACACTGTTAAGTGGTCTGGTGGGCCTAAGTACCATGTTAGTAGAGGTGGACACATTTCACAAAGGGTTGTTGATGTTGTAGAGAAGGTTTGTAGTTGTAGGCAGTGGGAGATTACTAGGATCCCATGTAGGCATGCAGTTGCAGTTAACTGGGACATGGCTCTACATGGGCAGCAAGTTGGGCCCCGTGAATCATGGATAAATCAATGCTACTGGTTGGACACTTGGAAAACTGTCTACTCACACAAAATAGAACCCACTAATGGCAGAGACCTTTGGCCAAAATCCAATGTCCCAACCAGGTTGACCCCTCCATTGCACCATAAGTCAGTTGGCAGGCCTAAGAAGAAAAGGAGAAATGATCAAGTTGTAATTTAGGATGAACTGGAAAGGGCTGAAAGGGCAAATCAAAAGAAGAGGAATGGGAAGGAAGTTGAGACTGAAGGTGGAAAGCTTACAAGGAAGTGGAAATCAGTGAAGTGCAAGAAATGTGGGGGTAAAGGTCATAATTCAAGGACTTGTGGGAAAGTCAAGAAAGGGAAACAACCAAAGAAAGGTGACCAAGGCAATGCTGGGAATCAAGAAGGTGGAAAGCTCATTTTGGTCTGGTGGTTTTTTGAGGGCTTGTCCCTAAAACAATTGCTACCATCTTTTGTGTTTAGGTGTCAAGACAATGTTTTATGGTTCATGTTTTGTTTGGTCATCATGTTTACTTGTTTGGATGTTTACTGTTATGGATGTTTATGTTACGTTACCACTTTGATGTTTGAAGTTATTGACATGTCTTTGATATGTTAGTTATCACTACTTGCACAATTGTTTGATTCTGCACAATCTGCACATTTTTGGCACAACTGTTTGATTCTGCACAGTTTTGGCATAATCAGGTTCTGCACATGAGTTTGAATAAACAGTTTTCAGACACTTATTTGGCACAAACAGGTTTTGGGACCATTTTTGTCACTTTGCATTTGGCACAAACATGTATTGTCACTTTAGGTTTGGCATAAACATGTTTCGACAATTTGTTTTCCGACAAACACCAGAAGGCACAACACCAATTTCACAAACTGTTTTGTGACTTTGGTTGTTTCGACAATTTGTTTTCTGACAAACATCAATTGACACAACTAGGGGTGTAAACAAGCCCAGAGGCTTGAGAGCTACTCGTGATCGACTTGGTTTAAAGCTCGCACGAGCCAAGCCTTAACGAGCCCGAGCCCGAGCTCGAGCCTGAAATAGAGCTCGTTTTGTTATCCAGCCCGAGCTCAAGCCTGAAGTACAAAGCTTGTTTAGGCTCGCGAGCCTAAACGAGCCCATACAAAATTTTAATTTTTATATATATATTATATTAATAATGATGATAACATTGATGAGCCGAGCTAGAGCCAAGCTTTGGCTCGTTTAAGGTTGTTCTCAAAATAATGTTGAAGTGAGCTCGAGCCGAGCTTTTAGCTCGTTTAAGGTTGTTCTCAAAATAGTTCGAGCCGAGCTCGAGCTTTAGGTTTTACTCGCGAGCCGAGCTCGAGCTCAAAGAAGTAGGCTCGAACCGAGCCGAGCTTGAGCTCGAGCTTCATAAAAACCTAACGAGCCGAGCTCGAGCCTGGTCGAGCTCGGGCTCGGCCTAGCTCATTTACACCCCTAGACACAACACTTGTAACATCCCGTTTCGAGTGAAGTTGTAAAATAATATTTTATTATTTGTTTGGAACTATTAATGGAGGAAAATAACTTTGGGTAACAATATATTTTAACGAATTGTATTTTAGCAATATAAGTCGAGAAATATGACGGGTTCGCTTCGGGGAAATACCGTTACCTAATCTTGTGGCTTACCCAAACTTAAAGGGGCATTGTTGTAAACAATTAAACTTGAAAGTGTATATTGCAATTATCAAAAAGTTGAATGTATAAAAAACCAACTTTGGGTTCATTTGTGAAAAAAAATGGCTGGAGTTAGAGAGAGAAATGCATGGAAATAGAGAGAGAAAGGAAGTGGTAGTCTAATGGTGGTCCGATGGCGGTTTGCGGCGGCCGGTGGTGGCCGGAGTTGAGGGTTTCGACCCAAAACCATCTCTCGATGATAAGAATGCAATGGTAAGCTCTTTTCTCTCAAAAATCTTAAGTTAAATTCGTTTTTAGATGTTGAAAAGTTAGATTCGTCTATGTGATTTCCGTTTTATTTTGTGCGGTCTGAAAGAAGTGCCTGGTATTTGATAACCAACCGTTGGATCGAACCCAAATTTTTATAGTAGCTTTCTGACTCATTAATATTAACATCCAACGGTTGGAAATAAGAAATTTGTTCCGGAGGTAGGTGATTCACAGCTCAAATCGTAGCTGTTTGAATTTTCGGAACTGAAAATACAGTCGTAAAGGTTGAGTTATTCCAAGAGATCCGATCGTTGGATTGAGCTAAACTTTTGACAGTAGCTTTTGAAGACATGAATCTTCAGTTTTGACAGTAGCTTTTGAAGACATGAAACTGATCAGTTTGTTTGTGCGAAAATCAGGAACTTGATTGTGATACATGGATGGTTTAATGGAGTTTTATATGAAATCCGAGACCGTAGAAACGTTTGTGATGCAAAAATCGACACAACTATATAAGTGGATTTCATTGCATGTCGGCTACAAGAAAATCTGCGTACACGATCAATTACGTTTTCCTACGGGCAAAGGTGAGTGGTTTATATCTGTTTTGGTATGAGTTGTTACTTTCGATTTTATTAAGATTATGAACACATAACATATGCTATTTTATTGTACTTATTGAAAGTCCATGATGAACGATAAAGTTAAGATCATGTAGGTCAATTATTTGATAATGAAAGTATGGTATTTCATGTAGTAATTCATTGGCCATATGGGTTAAATATTCAAGGAAAGTTGAAATGTTAAGATGTTGTGTTCGGAATCCATTTAGTTAGATTAGAATGATCACTCAACATAAACATAATCTTGAAAGACGTATGGAATAACACTTATTTACTAGAATGAAAGTTTAGAATATATTACGATATATGTGTGTTTAATCATCGTGTGGAGGTACAAGCATGAGTAGTGAACCGTTTGCGATTTAAATGCTTATGGCTGTGTTTTCTGACTCTTGGATATGCTAAGATGGATTAGCAAGTTCAGGTATGCACGATGGGAATTTATTCATGAAGATTTGAACGCAGTAACAAACTAGTCATGCATTCGATTTTGTTTAGCCACGATAGTAAGTACTCTAACACTTAATGTTAGTACAGGTATGGATATTTGACAAATAATGGTTGTGACGAAGTAACAAATGTATGTATAGAACACTTAAAACCCTCACTTAGCTTTCCTAATTCAGATTGTAATGATCGATGTCCACAGGTTCACATGTCTAGTCAAATCTGAGATTGAAGATCGGGTCTAAAGATTTGGTTGTACGAGTCAAGCAAGGATGATGATTCATTAAATAGGTTATAAACACTGTCTACAAAGAAAGAATTGTAACGCGTAAAGAATTCTTTAAAAGATTTTAGTTAGGATATTTGTTGTTTGTGTGTATTAGTAAACAAAAAAATTAGGGATCATTTTTCCGCTGCTAATTAAACGGTTAAATCTTGTTTTCAAACTAGGGCGTTACAAGTTGGTATCAGAGCCCGGGGTTGAGCGAAATTAAGTACAAGGAAGTAAGTACTTAAACTCAAACCCGCATGCTCTTTAGATTAGTGATCCATATGATCCAAACTCGATCAAGACCCGAAGGTAGAATTTATTATTAGCTCTCATGATATGATAGATTTAATTGTGATGTTATGTTAAGGTGAGCTCAAGCAGATGATGAGGAGGTCTCGAGGGCGCAGTCCAAGACAGATCTCTGAACATGTGGGGGAAAATCCTGAGGGGGTAAACATTAGACGGAAGATAACAATGTTGTCTTGGTAAAGATTTTAAAGTGTTGCATGTACTGAAACCCACTTCCCAGGTATAAGATGATGATTACATGAGGGCACGAGACTAGTATGTGGATTGCGCGTCTGGCCAATGCGCAAGAAGCACACAATACTCATGAGACCATGAGAATCATCACAAGTATGTCTGGTACAAGTGAGAAGTAAGTGGTCGTGTGTGTGAAAGGGGTTGCAAAAAAATCTCAAATGATTAAGAGCATTCCATATTGAATGGAAATGGTTTGAGTCCATATGTAAGTATGGATAAAAAATGTTTGACTCCATAGATAAGTATGGACCAAACATGTAAGGATGGAAAGGTTTGAGTCCATAGGTAAGTATGGACCAAACATGTATGAATCAGAAGGTTTGACTCCATAGATAAGTATGTACCAAACATGTAAGAATGGAAAGGTTAAGTCCATATACAAGTATGGACCAAACATGAATGAATGAAAAGGTTTGAGTCTATAGATAAGTATAGACCAGACATGCATGAATGGAGAGGTTTGAGTTAGATAAGTATAGACCAAACATGTATGAATGGAGAGGTTTGAATCCATAAGTAAGTATTGAACAAACATGTATGAATGGATAGGTTTGATTCTGTATGTATGTTTGGATCATACAGGTACGAACGAAAGTTTGGGTCCATAGACAAGTATGGGTCGGAAGGAACTGAAGGAGGGAAGATGCTCCTCCCTTCAACTAAGGTAGGTATGAATGTTGTAAATACGTAGTGTTAATAACTTAGTTGGGATATAAATGTTGTCTTACCAACGAAATACATACATATTACAGATATGAATATGAATATGGGTAGTAGTAGTAGTCTCTAACTAATTATGGAATATGATTATGGAAAACTAGTTAAGAATGTATTGACCATTTGACTTTATGAAAAGCCAAACGAGTGAATTGGTAAGTGAAATGCAAGTATTGATAAGATTGCATGAAATGTTTATTGCATAAAGTAAACATAAGTAATTGGGAACTATTGGTGTGGAAAGTAAGCATAATTACATGTTGAGCATGTTAATAATTAACTTACGAGATTTGGGGTGACTAACCGGCTAAGACGTGGACGAATGACCTAAATTAACAAAAAAAAAAAATCTTTGCAAGGAATGATAGAATAACGTTTTCATGAGCATGTCTAAAGGAGAAGGAGGTACAATGCATACTTCAAACTGTAATTAGAAATAATAGAAAGAGTTAACGACCAAAGGTCATAAATTAGTAAAAAGTGGCAGTTTGACCTTGAAATATCAAAATGCTGAAAAGTTAAAAAAAATAATAATAAATGAAATGTAAGGATCGTATGTGTAACACCCCGTGTTACCGAATGTCAAAGTCAAAGTCAAGATTGACTTCTTTGACTATAGTTAGTCAATTCTATGTTGGTGTTTCTATTAGTTGTATTATGTGGAGTAAGTGTTATTAATCAAAGTGATCGAATGTTCAAATCGATGTGAAACGCTAAACGACTGTGAATGGTAGGAAGTAACAATGCGATAAAGTCAATTAATCAATAATCAAGCTAATCGAATCATCATCGAACTCGAAACTCGAATTACGCGAATTCTGGTATTAGTATTAGTATACGTGTGTGTGTGCCTTATGTGTTACTTGTGCATGTTTACTTTATGTGATGTGTGGTAATCAATCGAAACTCGAATTGAAACTCGGAACTCAATCGAAATCGAATTATGATAAATGGTGGCGAAAAGATAGTGTGAAATATAGATGCGTGTATGTAGATATAGTGATTGGGATTAAAAGTAATTTGAATAGGAAACTCTATCATATTCGTATCATCTCCAATCGAAATCGAAATATCAGAAATCATCGCACCGAACACTCAAAAGTAATTTGAATACGAAACTCTACGTGAATATGTGATTATGTGCTTATGAGTTTATGTGATACATGTTTCGACGTGTTCCTGAGCTTTAGTAAGTAGTAGACGTGTGAGGTGAGATTCGATTTTGATGTGTCTGAGACCTACGACGATGTCTGTTGCAGACCATATCGTCATCCGGACACTGAACCCTACTTACCCGCCAAGAGAAGAAAGACTGACGCCTTGCTGCTATCATCGCCAAGCAAGTGGCAAAAGTTGTGAGCGATGTTTAAGTAAACGTCAGCAAATCTTCTGAGGAGTCGAGAACCAAAGCTCCTAAAGATGCTAACAAGACTGTTTTCAGCTTCAAACAGTTCAAGGCATGCGGACCAAAAGAGTATACCGGAGAAGATGGCCCTACCGCCATGTTTCAATGGTTTGATTCGGTCGAATTCACTCTGCGCCAAAGCGGCTGTCCGGAAAATCTCTGTACCCTAAATGCGACCGGCGTTTTCCAGTCCCGAGCTCTAGACTGGTGGACGGCCGAACGAAACAAACGCGGGAATGATGCAGCTTATGAGCTGACTTGGGAAGAGCTGAAAGCCATCATGATGGACGAATTCTGCCCTCCCCATGAACGCCAAAAGCTGGAGGACGAGTTTTGGAACATCAAGCAGAAGGACGGAGACAACGCTGCCTTGACAGCTCGCTTTGAACAGCTCAGCATCATCTGTCCCGATCAAGTCAAGACGTCAGACATGGCCATCAAGAAGTACATTCGAGCTCTACCCGATTGTGTTGCCGATTTTGTTCACGCCGCGAAAACCTCATCAATTGAGGAGACTTACTTGCTTGCCGCCGAGATCAATGACAAGCGAGTAAAAGTTGGTTTCTGCGATAAGCCCTCCAAGTCTCTGCATCAAGCCACCACTGCATCGACCGCCGACACCACCACTGCTCAACCATCCAAGTCCTCACGCCGCAAGAAGAAGCACAACAACAACAGCTCCAGCAACAAGAACTGTACTGTCACTACCATTGCTGCTCCTCTGCAAGCTGTACCGGCTCAGCAGCAGTCTCATTGTGACAACTTGAATTTCCAAGATTTCTATTTCGCATTTATTGCACGTTCTCATATTGTTTAGTTGATTATTTGCACAATTAATTGGCTATGGAACCATAACGTTTTAATACAATGAAGTGTATTGTGTGGTTATGCTTGGTTATGTGTTAATTGTGATAGACTTGTCAAATGCATAAACTTGGTGGTGAAACTGTGAAATTGTTGTGAGATGGTGTACTTGTGTAAAAGTTAATACTTGAGGATATAGGGAGCAATTAGTGAAATCCTAGTGATACTTAACCCTAATCTCTTTCCCTAATCGTTCACTAATCATCACAAGAATCAAAACACGTACCCTCACATTCCCTAATCCTCTCTACAACCATCTTCTCATCATTCTTGGATTCACAAGTTCTTTTGCATCAAGTCTGAGTACCAATCCATCTAGAATCAAATCAAGGTAATGATTTAATCATTGTTTGGGATTAATTGTTGATTGATTGATCATGTAAACCCTAGTTCTTCACATGCTAAGTTCTGTAATTGTTAATGTGATTCTGATTATTGTGGTTATGATATTTGTCTAGTGCTTAATCAATTGCTTGATGATTTTGATGTATGATATGAAGAGATATTGATTGTGTGTTGATTACTGCTAAACAGATATGAATTAGGGTTTTGAGATCGCATGAACAATAGAACGTAACTGTTGAATGTATGGGTGTAACTGCTTCAATTGTAATTGTGATTGTCTGAGCTTTGTGAATGTTGTTAGTCTGAGTTTTATAACAAGGACATCTAGCCCGACTTTTATCCCTAGAACATTAGAGGTCCGATGTTTATGTGATTAACATGGATGTCCGACCTTTGATAGATGATCAAGGTCCGATTTCTTACACACAACCTTAGGTCCGAGTTTCATAGCACAATGTGGTTGTCCGAGTTCTTATATATTGATGTTGTCCGAAGTTTAAACCCCCCACCACCCTCATGTCCGACTTTGTGATAGGGATTTCCCCAGATCCGAGTTTCAGGGCAGCCCCCCCCCAACCTTTGTCCGAGTTTTGTGAAGGAGTGGAAAGGTCCGACCTTAGTGCTTGTAAGGAGTCCGAATTTCTGATATGTGGAAGTGGGGATCCGAGTTTTGATAGATGGTGGCATATCCGAGTTTTAAAACATGAAACTTGGTTCGACTTTCACTTGTATAAGTGTTGGGTCCGACTTTTATACATAATGTGCATGATCCGACCATTGTAGCTTAAGTGATAGCTAATATGATAACTCACATGCTTGTTAACCTAGCCGAGTTTCGTTATCTGTTTGTATGTTAACACTGTTTGATATGATAACACTGTTATGTATGTAAACTCTCCTATGCATGCTAGTTCTGTAAATCTGAGCAACAATGTAACACGATTACAATTACTAAGACTGTTGATGAATATCTGAGTTAAAACGCCTGAGAACAACCCTGATTGTAAAGCTTAAGCTGCATAAATGTGATTAGCTGTTTATGTGATACATGATGATAACTGTCAAACGCCTTGTGACATAGATTACATGCGTATCATTACGAACATGAACTGATTTATTACACGTGCACACAATAGGACTTGACTGATTACTTGTGAGTGCATAACATAGCGTACCGATCAAACCAAGGTGAGTTCACACTCCTACTAAGGCATGGGATTCCCAAGGGCTTGGGAATGGGGTTGAAGGAATGAGATTGACTAGATTCGTACATACACCGTTACTAGACTACCATACCAGAGTCCTCGGTTGTGCAGGACACATACGTAAACCTACGTATGCTTATACTACTTACTGTCCTCGGTTGTGCAGGACACATGCGTAAAGCCCACATATGCATATGCTTCTTACTGTCCTCGGTTGTGCAGGACCCCTACGTATACCTATGCTTACTACTATCCTCGGTTGTGAAGGATACTCACGTAAAACTTACGTGTATTTATACTTACTACTATCCTCGGTTGTGAAGGATACTCACGTAAAACTTACATGTATTTATACTTACTACTATCCTCGGTTGTGAAGGATACTTACGTAATCCTGCGTAAAGCTTGTACGTACTACTGTTCTCGGTTGTGAAGAACACTTATGGTTACGAATAGTCTAGTGGATATACAACATGGGAAGCCCCCACCAATAGAACGTACTATCGGCCCAGTAGAGCCACATGTTACAAACGAACTTACTATTACGCACTTACTTTCTGTGAACTCGCTTAACTAGTTGTTGATCCTCTGTTACATGCCTTGCAGGTCGTTAGATACATGGAGCTTGCACAGGGAGGAGCAGGTTGTTGTGGGCTTGGATCGTGATTATCTTATTAAACACTTATGACATGTCGTTACTTAATTATGTTGGGTTTTGATTATACGCTTCCGCTAAACAATGATAACTTACTTATGTTTGGAACACCTTTCATATGGATTTGGTTTGGTTTAATGGCAATTACTTTTACTATATGTATTGTTCTATATGATTGGTGGCTTGATCCTGGTCAGTCACGCTCCCAAGCGGTGGTACTCCGCAGGTGGATTTTGGGGGTGTGACAGATTGGTATCAGAGCCATTGGTTATAGAGAACTTGGTTTTAATATGGGAAAACGTTTTTATTAAAACCAGACTATAACCAGAACAGTGCTCTCAACGATCCACAACGACGCTTCGCTCCACGTGCAAGACTCGACATTCTAGGTAATAAGGTTTATGGTTATTGCCTACATGCTAGAATTGCATAGAATTTTGCTCGTAGTATGCTTAGATTCCACTGCTCATTACTTGTTATTGCTTGAGAACACCTACTTGCTTACACTTTTCTGGCATCGCACTACTCGCGAACCATTCATACTTATGCTACCTTTACTGCTCGATCATGTCTGGACGTGTTATCATGACTCAAGCCCAGTTGACGGCTCTCATTAACGAACAAGTTGTTGCGGCGTTTGCAGCCGCACAAGCAGGAGGTATAACCTGTTATTCCAGACCTATCCTAGGATGTTAGATCCTACTCTCGTGACCCAACTCTCGCGCTTAACCTTGACCTATCTTTCTCGCGCAACGGGTCAGAACGCACAGCAACCTGTCTGCACATTCTAGAACTTCATGGACTATCGACCAAGCACGATCAGTGGCACAGAAGGAGCAGTGGGACTACTCCATTGGTTTGAGAAGCTCGAGTCAGTATTCGAAATGTGTGAATGCCCTGAGGCTCGCCGGGTGAAGTACGCCACTGGCACTCTCGAAGGAATAGCGCTAACTTGGTGGAACGCGCAAGTACAAACCCTAGGGTTGGCAGTTGCTAACGCCACACCTTGGGAAGATTTCAAGGAACTGATCAAATGAGAATACTGCACACACGATGACATCCACAAGTTGGAAGTGGAGCTTTATCATTTGAAGATGACGGGGTCAGAGATTGAAGCTTATACGAAACGGTCGAACGAACTGGCCATCTTGTGTCCAACCATGGTGGACCCTCCAATCAAGCGTATCGAATTGTACCTCAAGGGTCTAGCCTCAGAGATTCAAAGTTATGTAACATCGGCCAACCTTGCTACTATCCAGGATGTCACTCATCTTGCTCATCGCCTCACAGATCAGGCAATGGAACAGAACAAGCTGCCTAGATGCATTGGTGCTACTACTACTACTTCTGCTATTCCCAGTGACAACAAGAGAAGGTGGGATGGAACCTTCAGCAAGGGTTCAACTTCAGTTCAGTCTCAGGCACGACAGCGAAAGATTGATGACTATCAGAGCACTGGTCAGCAATCTTCTGGTAGTCAAGGGTTGTAACCTCGTCTTAGTTGGTCAGACACTCTCCATCAACCTCATTCCCTAGTCTTGGGTAGTTTCGACATCGTCATTGGGATGGATTGGTTATCCCAACAGCAAACGGAGATCCTATGCAAACGGAGATTCTGGCATTAGTTATAGATGCATCGACGAAAGAGAAGAGAGTAGAGGATATTCCAGTTGTACGCAAATTTCCTCCGGTGTTTCCTGAAGATTTACCCGGTTTACCGCCTCATCATCAAGTCGAATTTCAGATCGAGCTCGCTCCAGGAGCAGCACCTATAGCTCGCGCACCGTATCGTTTAGCTCCAACTGAACTGGAAGAACTTTCAAAGCAACTGCAAGAGCTCTTGGATAAGGGCTTTATTCGTCCAAGCTCTTCGCCTTGGGGAGCTCCAGTACTATTCGTGAAAAAGAAGGATAGCACTTTCAGGATGTGCATCGACTATCGCGAACTGAATAAGGTCACAGTGAAGAACCGTTATCCTCTTCCTCGTATTGACGACTTATTCGACCAGTTGCAAGGGTCGAGTTACTACTCCAAGATAGACTTGAGATCAGGTTACCATCAGCTGAGAGTCCGGGATGAGGACGTCTACAAGACAGCATTCAGAACTCGCTACGGTCATTACGAGTTCCTAGTCATGCCATTTGGGCTTACGAACGCACCTGCAGTTTTCATGGATCTTATGAACAGGGTGTGCAAACCCTATCTTGACAAGTTCGCCATCGTTTTCATCGACGACATCCTGATCTACTCCAAGAGTCAGGAGGAACACGAGCAGCATTTACGTCTTATCTTGGAACTTCTTCGAAAGGAACAATTGTACGCCAAGTTTTCTAAATGTGACTTTTGGCTTCGAGAAGTCCACTTCTTAGGCCATGTGGTGAACAGGGATGGGATCCATGTCGATCCATCCAAGGTAGATTCGATCAGAAATTGACCAGCGCCTCGTACACCGACGGAAATACGCCAATTCTTGGGTTTGGCAGGATACTACAGACGATTCATTAAAGACTTTTCGAAGATCGCACAGCCACTTACTATGCTGACACAGAAAGGTGTCACCTACCGTTGGGGAGATTCCCAGGAAACCGCCTTTCAGCACTTAAAGGATAGGCTTTCCAGCGCACCTATTCTCTCATTGCCAGAGGGCACAGACGATTTTGTAGTATATTGTGACGCATCGATACAGGGGCTTGGTTGTGTATTGATGCAGCGGGATAAAGTTATTGCCTACGCTTCGCGGCAACTCAAAGTTCATGAACGGAATTACACGACGCACGATTTGGAGCTGGGAGCTGTTGTTTTTGCGCTCAAGATATGGCGACACTACCTGTACGGTACCAAGTGCACTATTTACACCGATCACAGGAGTCTCGAGCATATCTTCAAGCAGAAGGAATTGAACATGCGTCAACGACGATGGGTCGAGCTACTTAATGATTACGAATGCGCCATCAAGTACCATCCAGGCAAAGCCAATGTTGTGGCTGACGCCCTCAGCCGGAAAGACACTCTACCTAGACGCGTACGAGCACTACAGCTTACTATCCAGTCCAGTCTTCCTGCACAGATACGTGATGCTCAGGTGGAAGCATTAAAACCAGAAAACGTTAAGGCTGAAGCCTTGCGTGGCTCAAGGTAACGAATGGAACAAAAGGAAGACGGCGCCTACTATGTAACGGGGCGTATTTGGGTCCCACTTTTTGGCGGTTTACGCGAGATGGTAATGGACGAAGCTCATAAGTCTCGCTACTCGGTACATCCAGGTTCGGATAAAATGTACCACGATCTTAGAACTACATACTGGTGGCCCAGCATGAAGGCCCACATTGCAACTTACGTCGGCAAATGTTTGACTTGTGCGAGAGTCAAGACAGAGTACCAGAAACCCTCAGGCCTACTTCAGCAACCCAGGATACCACAGTGGAAATGGGAAGAAATTTCCATGGATTTTGTTACAGGCCTGCCTAGATCCCAACGTGGGAATGATACTATTTGGGTGAACGTTGATCGACTCACGAAGTCTGCTCACTTCCTGGCTATTAAGGAAACGGATAAGTTCTCCACTCTCGCAGACGTTTATCTTAAAGAAGTTGTTTCGAGGCACGGGGTGCCCACCTCCATCATTTCGGATCGGGATGCACGATTCACGTCAGAGCTATAGCAAGCGATGCACAAATCTTTCGGCTCACGATTAGACATGAGCACAGCGTATCATCCTCAGACGGATGGGCAGTCTGAGCGAACGATCCAGACTCTTGAAGACATGCTTCGGGCATGTGTCATTGATTTCGGCAATGGCTAGGAAAAGCATCTCCCTTTGGTGGAGTTCTCATACAATAACAGCTATCACACCAGCATACAAGCCGCTCCATTCGAGGCATTGTACGGACGTAAATGCCGGTCACCTCTCTGCTGGGCAGAGGTGGGGGATAGTCAGATTACAGGTCCAGAAATGGTAGTTGACGCTACTGAACGAATAGCACAGATACGACAACGCATGGCGGCAGCTCGTAATCGCCAGAAAAGCTACGCGGACCTACACAGAAAACCCCTCGAGTTCCAAGTTGGGGATCGAGTGCTACTCAAAGTCTCACCCTGGAAGGGTGTGGTTAGATTTGGTAAACGAGGCAAGCTCAATCCACGGTATGTGGGACCATTCGAAATCACTGAAAGAATAGGCAAGGTAGCCTACAGACTAAACCTACCAGCTGAACTCGGTGCAGTTCACAACGTACTTCACGTGTCAAATCTGAAGAAATGCCTGTCAGATGAGACCCTCATAGTTCCTTTTAAGGAACTCACTATCGACGAGCAGTTGCACTTCGCCGAGGAACCTGTAGAAATCACGAACCGGGATGTTAAGGTCCTCAAACACAAGAGAATCCCTCTTGTCCGAGTTCGTTGGAACTCCAAACGTGGCCCAGAGTACACCTGGGAATGCGAAGACCAGATGACAGAAAAGTACCTCCAGTTATTCGGAACCAATACAACCACTACTGAGGCTGAAGCTACTACTACTGAATTTCAGGACGAAATTCCAAATCAACGGGGGGATGATGTGACACCCCAGGAAAACCAGTGAACAATACAGCTTACCTAGCTTCCTCAGTGAGTGCGTACCAAATTTCGGGATGAAATTTCTTTTAAGTTGGGGATAATGTGACAACTTGAATTTCCAAGATTTCTATTTCGCATTTATTGCACGTTCTCATATTGTTTAGTTGATTATTTGCACAATTAATTGGCTATGGAACCATAACGTTTTAATACAATGAAGTGTATTGTGTGGTTATGCTTGGTTATGTGTTAATTGTGATAGACTTGTCAAATGCATAAACTTGGTGGTGAAACTGTGAAATTGTTGTGAGATGGTGTACTTGTGTAAAAGTTAATACTTGAGGATATAGGGAGCAATTAGTGAAATCCTAGTGATACTTAACCCTAATCTCTTTCCCTAATCATTCACTAATCATCACAAGAATCAAAACACGTACCCTCACATTCCCTAATCCTCTCTACAACCATCTTCTCATCATTCTTGGATTCACAAGTTCTTTTGCATCAAGTCTGAGTACCAATCCATCTAGAATCAAATCAAGGTAATGATTTAATCATTGTTTGGGATTAATTGTTGATTGATTGATCATGTAAACCCTAGTTCTTCACATGCTAAGTTCTGTAATTGTTAATGTGATTCTGATTATTGTGGTTATGATATTTGTCTAGTGCTTAATCGATTGCTTGATGATTTTGATGTATGATATGAAGAGATATTGATTGTGTGTTGATTACTGCTAAACAGATATGAATTAGGGTTTTGAGATCGCATGAACAATAGAACGTAACTGTTGAATGTATGGGTGTAACTGCTTCAATTGTAATTGTGATTGTCTGAGCTTTGTGAATGTTGTTAGTCTGAGTTTTATAACAAGGACATCTAGCCCGACTTTTATCCCTAGAACATTAGAGGTCCGATGTTTATGTGGTTAACATGGATGTCCGACCTTTGATAGATGATCAAGGTCCGACTTCTTACACACAACCTTAGGTCCGAGTTTCATAGCACAATGTGGTTGTCCGAGTTCTTATATATTGATGTTGTCCGAAGTTTAAACCCCCCACCACCCTCATGTCCGACTTTGTGATAGGGATTTCCCCAGATCCGAGTTTCAGGGCAACCCCCCCCCCCAACCTTTGTCCGAGTTTTGTGAAGGAGTGGAAAGGTCCGACCTTAGTGCTTGTAAGGAGTCCGAATTTCTGATATGTGGAAGTGGGGATCCGAGTTTTGATAGATGGTGGCATATCCGAGTTTTAAAACATGAAACTTGGTCCGACTTTCACTTGTATAAGTGTTGGGTCCGACTTTTATACATAATGTGCATGATCCGACCATTGTAGCTAAAGTGATAGCTAATATGATAACTCACATGCTTGTTAACCTAGCCGAGTTTCGTTATCTGTTTGTATGTTAACACTGTTTGATGTGATAACACTGTTATGTATGTAAACTCTCCTATGCATGCTAGTTCTGTAAATCTGAGCAACAATGTAACACGATTACAATTACTAAGACTGTTGATGAATATCTGAGTTAAAACGCCTGAGAACAACCCTGATTGTAAAGCTTAAGCTGCATAAATGTGATTAGCTGTTGATGTGATACATGATGATAACTGTCAAACGCCTTGTGACATAGATTACATGCGTATCATTACGAACATGAACTGATTTGTTACACGTGCACACAATAGGATTTGACTGATTACTTGTGAGTGCATAACATAGCGTACCGAGCAAACCAAGGTGAGTTCACACTCCTACTAAGGCATGGGATTCCCAAGGGCTTGGGAATGGGGTTGAAGGAATGAGATTGACTAGATTCGTACATACACCGTTACTAGACTACCATACCAGAGTCCTCGGTTGTGCATGACACATACGTAAAGCCCACATATGCATATGCTTCTTACTGTCCTCGGTGTGTGCAGGACCCCTACGTATACCTATGCTTACTACTATCCTCGGTTGTGAAGGATACTCACGTAAAACTTACGTGTATTTATACTTACTACTATCCTTGGTTGTGAAGGATACTCACGTAAAACTTACGTGTATTTATACTTACTACTATCCTCGGTTGTGAAGGATACTTACGTAATCCTGCGTAAAGCTTGTACGTACTACTGTTCTCGGTTGTGAAGAACACTTATGGTTACGAATAGTCTAGTGGATATACAACATGGGAAGCCCCCACCAATAGAACGTACTATCGGCCCAGTAGAGCCACATGTTACAAACGAACTTACTATTACGCACTTACTTTCTGTGAACTCGCTTAACTAGTTGTTGATCCTCTGTTACATGCCTTGCAGGTCGTTAGATACATGGAGCTTGCACAGGGAGGAGCAGGTTGTTGTGGGCTTGGATCGTGATTATCTTATTAAACACTTATGACATGTCGTTACTTAATTATGTTGGGTTTTGATTATACGCTTCCGCTAAACAATGATAACTTACTTATGTTTGTAACACCTTTCATATGGATTTGGTTTGGTTTAATGGCAATTACTTTTACTATATGTATTGTTCTATATGATTGGTGGCTTGATCCTGGTCAGTCACGCTCCCAAGCGGTGGTACTCCGCAGGTGGATTTTAGGGGTGTGACACTCATCCACGACCAGCACCAGTTACTCAAGCGCCGCCCGCAAAGCGTGCTTACACAGGTCCCCACCCGCTCTGCCCGACAAGCTCATATCATCATCCGGTGGGTCTTGCCTGTCGTTTCTGTGCTCATTGCAATTTATACGGCCATTTTACTGCCAATTGTCGCTATGGTCCTCGTCAAGCCCCAGTTCAAGCCACTGCTCATCAAGCTCTATTTCCAGCCCCGCAAGGCCAACACGCAGCTCAAGCACCCGCGATCAACGCTCGAGTCTGCTTTGCATATGGTGACCCTAACCACTTTGCAAACATGTGCCCAAACAGGATTGTGAAGGAAGAACCCCAGCAGTAGCAGCAGCAGCAACAAGCAGCCCGCGCTAGAACCTTCAACATCAATGCTCGTCAAGCCCAGGCTGACAACAACGTGGTTAATGGTACGTTCCTTGTGAATGGTATATATGCATCATGTTTGTTTGATACTGGAGCCGATAACAGCTTTGTGTCATTTGAATTCGAGAAGCTCCTTAGTCGTAAGTGTCACACCCTGGCTTTGCGGAAGCGTGGTTAATTTGGTGTGACTTCTTAATACCATAGCTTAATCATAACAAAGCTATATAAAATAAAACCATGCAAGAGCATCCATTTAATTAAGTTTTAAAAACCAAATACAATAACATTGTCTTGACGGAAACACATCCTAACGACATAAACATTGTTCAACAAAGACAAACATAACATAAACACAGTTTAAGGACTGTGACTTGTCTAGGAAAGAGTCACATTCCCTAAACCCGGATGACCTCGTAACTAGTGCAGCGGGAAAACGTGTCATACCGCGCCAGATCCTTTAATTCCCTGAAATACATGTAAGTTGAAAAAAATCAACAATAATGCTGAGCGAGTTCCTGTGTAAGTGAGTAAATAAACCTTTGTAAGTATAAAAATCCTGGTATGTAGCAAATAAGGGAATTGAGATCACCAACGGTTTGCAAGGCCATTGATATGTGTGAAGTGCAAGTAGGGAGACTCAAACCTAGCAGATTTATGCGCCGGGCACAAAGTCACCCCGAGGTCCGTTTCTAGTTTGGCCTGGGGCTGGGCTCGCTACACCCAGATAGATCTACCGCTCCTGTCCCTCGGTCCTACCATGTGGATTAATGACCTCATGTTGCTCCTACCCACTCACATGATCTAAGTAGTAAACCTCCTTACGCTAACCATACCATGTATAAAGTACTTGTAATCATAGTAACATGTATTTCACCCCCGCAGTTTATAAAACTAAAAACAGTTAAGAGAAAAGGGGGACATGAACTCACAGTGGTGCGTCTCTACCAAGTATACCTCCAAATCAAGCAGCTGTGCGACGACCTACATGTACTAATTCTATTAGACGGACGGCCGTGCCTTAGCTTTAAGGTTTAAGTTTTTGGGAAATAGTTAGACAACTATTTCGTGTTTACATTCTGTATATACTTGGTAATTATTTTCCTTCCCAAGGATGGAGGATTTAATACATGTGCATTCGAAATATATTATTAAGTCTCACTTAAAATATATTCTATTTCTAACTCCAAAATATAAATATTTTCTCAAAAATATTATATTTTTATTTCACATAATTTTCTCAAAATAATACCTTGACAAAAATACGCGTTCATAAATATTTCTTTAAAATGCGTAAGTTACGTTTTAACGAACGAGTGGTAATAATAATTACTGGTCTAACTTATATATTTATCGTGAAAGTGTTTGTATTAATTTGGATTCGTTAACATTCGATAATATTATTTTTACCCTAAAAATAATATTTTATGTATCTTCACAAATAATTGACAAGTAACGTTGTGAAAAATATATTTACTAAATATATATTTATCACGTTTAATTTTGTGAAAATCCCACCTCCGATATTTTGTAAATAAAGTCGTGGCGAAACTTATGTTTTGAAAACATGTCGAAAAAGTATTTCTAACACTTATAGTGAAAATATTTCTAAGTGTTAGGTTTTTGGAAAAATTTCGCCAGAGTTTCCTCTGTAACTAGAGGTGGCCACGCTTTCAAGCGTATCATTTTCTTTTATAAATCAACCCAACAATCTTTTTATTCAACCAAAACAACGTCCAAAACAACAAACTAGTAAATAAATATGTAAGTTGCATAAATCACATGAACTTGTAGTTTTCTAAAATTATGAAGTAAATCCCATTACTTTTAGCGGATCTTTATATAAATCAATCCGATTTCGTAAAACCTTGCTTTTAAAGAAATTCCGTCTTTACAACTTCTCGTCATCTTTTACAAAAATGGTTATTTTGTCGAAACTTTGTGCTACACAAGTGTTTACACATTTGTGTGTTCTAAAAATCATTCTTGTTAGTGTAAGATCCGTCTTTAGAAAACATGATTTCTTTGACACTTGGTTCTTTGAAAATACCGCTTGTAGATACGTAGATCTACTAGTTTTAAACACTATTTCATAATAAAAATCGCTTTTACACAAGTTCATGATTTGTGTGTGGTAGAGTTTCATCCTTTAACCCTTGTTACTTCTAAAACAACCTTATGTCATGATCCATGATCATGACCAATCCGGGTTAAACGATGATCCGAGCTACCACAACATAGATCGGGTCCAAATAACTACACAATTCAAATACTACAAGATTTACACAACAAACAAGCTTTTAACCATCACTTTTAGTGTTTTTAGTAGACTTTTATGCTTCATCTTGCATGTTTACGAGTTTTAACCGTTACATATCATTTTAACCACTTTAAAATAGTTCGAGAAGGTGATTCAAGTAACTTACCACTAGCTTGAGGCTAGGGAAGAATCTAGACGCAAAAAGAGTGGTTAAAAGCAATAGAGTGAGGTCCTTTGCCTTCTGAATGCACCAAGCCTCCTTATACGTGATCCTTGACGCTTGAATGGACTTGGAATGTGAAGATCAAAGCTCGAAAAATTGATGGGTGTGTAAGGGATCTCGGCCGAGAGCTCTAGAGGGAGAGAGGAGAGTGTTTTGTGTGAGTTGTGAAATGTGAATGATCATATGGTTCTAATCTTGTTCTTATAGACAAAAGTTTTGGTTAAGGTCCAATGGATTACATGTCCACTAGATATGGGACATGTGAGATTATTATAATCAAAATGGTACAAGTGAGGGTCACAATGTGACCGAAATCGGCTAGGGGGGGGGGTTCTTGGTTAGTTTCCAACTAATTAGCTAGGTTATAGTTAGGTTAATCTAGGTTAGTTAAGTGATTAACCCGGTTAGTAGTGTGTTGTGCTTTATGGCGGGTGTTAGCGTATTCAGGGACCCTAACTGGCTCAGAAAAAGATAAATAATGTAATTGACAATATTTTCATGTTCCGGTATAGTCCGGTTGTTCAGTTGGATAGTAATCCATCAAAGCGCTTAACAAAGCTTTAAAGTGTCGTTGTTATTATTTTTAGTGACACAACTCATTCCTGACACTTCGGAAAGTGTCTAGTAATATTTTTCTCATGTTCTGGCACTTTATTTGTTAGCTAAAAGCTGAATTGTTAATTAAAGTGCTGAATTTTGTGCTTAGAGTACGTTTTAGGCACATCCAATCACTGTAACTCATTCCTAGAGACGCAGTTCTACAACCCTTGTATCCCTACACTCACCACTAGTGTAGTAACTATTTCTGGCTCATACAGGCCTTAGAGGCAGTGTCTGCCTCATGCTGGCTTTATCAGCATGTTCAATAGGTTATCCGTTTATAGTGCTACTGTGCTTTTGTGCATCATGTTTGTCACTAAGGTTCAGCATGTAAATAATGTAGTGACAGTAAGTAGAGTATGATGCAAGTATGTACATGTATCAACATTCAAGTAGCAGTTTATCCACAATTTCAGGTAAGCACAGTAATTAAGTAGTAATTAATTATTAATTAAGTCGTACGGATACCTGGTTTAGTGAGGGTTGTCACAGTAAGCGTTCTTATCTCCCCTCGTCATTCGAAGTTGAAGTCGCTGCTGGAAGAACTGTCGCCGTTAATTCTGTTCTTCGTGATTGTACTCTCGAGCTCAACAATCACGTCTTCCCAATCGACCTTATTCTGATGCAGCTCGTAAGTTTTGACATCATAGTAGGCATGGACTTTCTTCGCGATATCGATTTCCGCATCGACCTCATTACCGCCCAGTCGTGATATCGATTTCCGCATCGACCTCATTCCTGGAGCTAACCCCGTAGCCAAAGCCCCTTATCGACTCGTGCCATCTGAGATGCGGGAACTCTCGAACCAACTCTAGGAGTTACTTAAGAAAGGCTTTATTCGCCCGAGCACCTCTCCTTGGGGCGCACCAGTCCTTTTCGTCAAAAAGAAGGATGGGTCGTTCAGGATGTGTATCGACTACCGGGAATTGAATAAGCTGACCATCAAGAACCGATACCCTCTACCTCGCATCGACGATTTGTTTGATCAGCTACAAGGTGCTACGTGTTTCTCAAAGATCGATCTACGCTCAGGTTATCATCAATTGTGTATTCAGGAAGAAGATATACCCAAAACCGCTTTTCGCACTCGTTACGGCCACTATGAGTTCGTTGTTATGCCTTTTGGTTTAACCAACGCACCCGCGATTTTCATGGATCTGATGAATCGCGTGTGTAAGCCTTATCTTGACCGTTTCGTCATCGTGTTCATCGACGATGTCTTGATTTATTCCAAATCAAAAACCGAACACGCACAACATCTACGTTTGGTTCTCGAGTTACTCCAGGGGAATCAACTCTATGCCAAGTTCTCCAAGTGCGAATTCTGGTTAGAAGAGGTTCAATTTCTGGGTCACATCGTGAATAGTCAAGGTATCCATGTCGAACCTGCGAAGATTGAAGCAGTTAAGAGTTGGATTACACCAAAGAATCCGTCTGAAGTCCGTTCTTTTCTCGGATTAGCGGGTTATTATTGACGGTTCATCGAAGGATTCTCTAAGATCGTTGTGCCGCTTACCGTTCTTACGCATAAAGACAAGTCTTTTGTTTGGGGAACCGAACAAGAGTCTGCTTTCCAAACCCTCAAGCATATGCTTTGCAATGCTCCTGCTCTCATGTTGCCTGATGGAAACAACGATTTCATTGTCTATTGTGATGCTTCCAACCTTGGTCTTGGTTGCGTTCTCATGCAGCGGGACAAGGTTATAGCTTACGTATCTCGTTAGCTCAAAATCCACGAGAAGAACTATACAGCCCATGATCTCGAGCTAGGCGTGGTTGTCTTTGCATTAAAGATATGGCGACACTACCTGTATGGTATTAAGTGTATGATCTTCACCGATCACAAGAGTTTACAACACATCTTTAATCAGAAAGAACTTAACATGCGTCAACGCCGATGGGTAGAACTTCTTAACGATTACGACTGTGAGATTCGTTATCACCCAGGCAAGGCAAATGTTGTTGTCGACGCACTCAGCAGACGGAGTTATTTGCTCAGTATTCGCAATACTCAAGCCCAGCACGATCTCGGAACCCTCATCCGCGAAGCCCAACATGCTTGCTTTAATGAACGCACCTTGAAGAAAGAGAGGATTTATCACGACGGAGCTCAGCTTGTAAGCAAATCAAATGGGATCTTCTATTATCTAGACCGAATTTGGATCCCTAAGCGGACCGAATTACGAAAGTTTATAATGGATGAAGTCCACAAATCTCGGTATTCTATTCATCCCGGTGCCGACAAAATGAACCAGGACCTTCGTTACAAGTACTGGTGGCCGGGAATGAAAAGAGATATCGCCCTCTATGTCGGAAGATGCCTGACTTATGCTAGGGTCAAGGCTGAACATCAACGACCTTCTGGCTTGCTCGAACAACTGCCAATCCCTATATGGAAGTGGGAGAGTATAGCTATGGATTTCATAACCAAGCTTCCACCCACGTCATCAGGTCACGGCAGCATTTGGGTTGTCGTTGATCGTTTGACCAAATCCGCCCACTTTTTGCCAATACGGGAAGACTACAAGGTAGAACGACTAGCCTGAATCTACACCGACGAGATCATTTGTAATCATGGTACGCCTCGCGACATCATCTCTAACCGTGATGCTCGGTTTACCTCGCGATTATGGGAAACGTTTCAAGCAGCTCTTGGTACGACGCTTAACTTAAGTACCGCATTTCATCCTCAAACTGATGGACAGACTGAGAGAACGATCCGTACTCTTGAGGACATGCTCCGTGCGTGTGTCATCGACTTCGGTGGTAGTTGGAACAAATACCTGACGTTAGTCGAATTCTCGTATAACAACAGTTATCATGCCAGTATACAAATGGCACCATTCGAGGCCCTATATGGAAGAAGATGTCGATCGCCCATTGTATGGCACAAGATCGGTCACTCGCAATTAACCGGTCCGGAGCTATTACAAGAAACGACTGACAAAGTCCTTCAGATTCGAGACAACTTGTCGAAAGCCCGGGATAGACAGAAAAGTTACGCCGATAGAAGACGCAAGCCCCTTGAATTTGACGTTGGCGACTACGTACTCCTAAAGGTATCACCTTGGAAGGGTGTGGTCAGATTTGGCAAGAAAGGGAAACTAGCGCCTCGATATGTTGGACCTTTTAAGATTCTGGAAAGGATCGGAAAAGTCGTGTACAGACTCGAACTACCGGAGGAACTTAGTAACGTCTACCCAACTTTCCATGAGTCGAACCTCCGAAAGTGTCTAGCTGACCATGATCTGATTGTACCTCTCGATGACCTTCAAGTCAACGAAACGCTACACTTCGTGGAAAAGCCTGTCGAAATCATGGACCGCCAAACCAAGCAACTCAGGCGCTCGCGCATACCTATCGTGAAAGTCTGATGGGAAGGCAAACGAGGCGCAGAGTTCACTTGGGAACTCGAAAGCGACATGAAGGCAAAGTACCCGCGGTTGTTCAGGTGAGAGCCTAGAGAGAGAAAGTAGCAAAAGGTGATCCACGGTGCTGTGCAGCTTTCGGCCTAATTTCAGGACGAAATTCCCTAAACAAGGGGAGGCTGTAACACCCTGTGTTACCGAACGTCAAAGTCAAAGTCAAAGTCAAGATTGACTTCTTTGACTATAGTTAGTCAATTCTATGTTGGTGTTTATGTTAGTTGTATTATGTGGAGTAAGTGCTATTAATCAAAGTGATCGAATATTCAAATCGATGTGAAACGCTAAACGACTATGAATGGTAGGAAGTAGCAACGCGATAAAGTCATTTAATCTATAATCAAGCTAATCGAATCATCATCGAACTCGAAACTCGAATTACGCGAATTCTGGTATTACTATACGTGTGTGTGTGTGCCTTATGTGTTACTTGTGCATGTTTACTTTATGTGATGTGTGGTAATCAATCGAAACTCGAATCGAAACTCGGAACTCAATCGAAATCGAATTATGATAAATGGTGGCGAAAAGATAGTGTGAAATATAGATGCTTGTATGTAGATATAGTGGTTGGGATTAAAAGTAATTTGAATAGGAAACTCTATCGTATTCGTATCATCTCCAATCGAAATCGAAATATCAGAAATCGTCGCACCGAACACTCAAAACAGGCTGTTGATCGATCAGGCCTTCAGCCGATCGAACAGTCCAACCGATCGAACAGACCTTCCGATCATACAGGCTGTCCGATCGGGATGCCTGGCCGATCGGCCAACCCTTTCCTCTTTGGGAAGCCTATAAATAGCCCTGTCATTGTCATTCTTTCCACTTTTGGAAACTCTCTGACCGACCAGCTCGTGCTCTTTACTTTTCCTCAGATTTCTCTCAATCCCGGTAAGATTTCATCCTAAATCTTGTACTTTCTTGATCTATACACACTTCTACACCTTTTCTATCTTTCAAATCTTAACTTTTAACTTTGAAATCATCAAGACTCAAGCATTCTAGGATGATGTCATCATTGTGTTCTTAAAGAACTTCATGTTTTGGCCTCAATCCACCAAGAAAAGCTTGGATCTAACCGATTTCCACATAAACAAACAAAGATCTACCACAGATCTAAACATATTCACGATGGAAAAGATTGAAAGATGGATTTTCCAACTTTCTTTCAACTCTTTTACACTCAATGCTTTCAAACCGGTAGAAACGGAGCTTGAACCCACTCACTAATCACTCTAGTAGTGGTGTGGTTCGAGGTTTGGGACTATATCCACATGGTTCACCGATTTCGGGTTAGACGTCAAACTACCGTTCCAAACAGTTCACCGGCCGGACTTGGGTGATTCCTGTCCGAGCAGGGGAAACAAGTAAGAACGAAGGTTCCATGGTTTAGCTTGTTGTCAAAATACCTCGATATAACGTTAAGCAATCAGAATAGCCAAGTGTTAGACGAACAGGCCGACCAGGTCAGGATGCTGACCGATCGGACAGGCTGTTCGAACAAACAGCCCAACCGATCGGACATGTCAGCCGATCGACCAGGCCAGCCGATCGGCTAGCACATGGTCCCGCACTTTAACAATTTTATGAAGTCTAGTATTGAACGAAGTGCTGTTTGATCGAACTACGGTTTGATTTGAATTACTCTTCGGATCATGAGATACTATTCTTCAACACTTAATCGATTTTCAACTCGTTCGACGCATTGGAGTGCCACCCGATCGAACATGTCGTCCGATCAGGTGACAGTCTGCTGAGGACTTATTACTGAAGTACCTAACCGATCGGTTAAGCTGACCGATCGAACGGCCCGTTCGACCGATCGACCTGAAAGGTAAGGACACTTCAATGTTCTCGAATACTACAACGAAAACTTCAAAAGGACAAGCCATCATACACAAACACATCCTACACAAAGGAAGAAACAATCCACTCGAACAGCCCAACCGATCGAGCCCACCGGCCGACCGAATAGGCTATCCGAACGGACTGTCAAACCGAACGAACAACCCGTCTGATCGAACCTACCGTTCGACCAACCAGGCTGTTCGACCCATCAACACTTTTATTTGTTTTACACGTTGCTTATCGTTATGCTATCGAACCATTCAGGCTAACCCTACTCTCAAGTGCTCCCTTCAATCCATCAATCACTGTGAGTATACTCGATCCCTTTTTGCTTTTAGCACTTTTGGGTGTTACATACGTTACTTATACGAAATCACAACGAACACACTACTCAGTCATTTCAAACGCTAACCGTTACCGCATGTATTACGTGACTAAATGAATGCTTGTTGTTATGTTTACACGTGGAATGCTGTCTACCTGCCTTAACGACGATAGTACTATAGTTTAGACTCAGCACCCGTTCACACGGGGGTTGTTAAGGACAATTACTTGCATGGATTACGGTGGTAATCATGTATTGCGAACTGCCTCGGGCAGTCTACCCGCAGTCACTGTTATCGATAGATCCATGTCGATAATTAACATGCTTCGTTTTCCTCTGTGTACGTGCTAGTTATGCGTAAACTATTTCGAACTCTATTATGCTATTATCAAACTTGTATGCTCACCTTTACATTTTATGTATTGACTTTATTTTAACGTATGTGACGGGCAATTAGGATGCTTATCTGCTAGGAAGGCGAGCTTAGAATAAGCGTCTAGAGCATACTTGTCTGTAGATCTTGCAGATCGAGTCTCTAGAAGTATTTGGACAATTTTTATATTTAAAATCTGAGTTGTCGGAACAGAATATTTGACTTGATGTTATCTGTAATAATTTGTTTGCTATTTGAGGTATGGTATGGGACGTATTATATAAATTGAATAGTGATAATAATTGTTATGGAAACTTCTGGACAATCTGTTTCGCTCAGTGCCATGCCCTGATGATTCCGCCATCGGTTGGGGTGTGACAGATTGGTATCAGAGCCATAACTATAGGGAATTAGGCTAGACACGACCTAGTCCGGGTCGCTGTCTTAGAGACCTAGACTATAGTTAGGAACCAACAGACCAAACTTATGTGCTATACCCAGCTATTTCTCGCTATCACTGCACTCGAATTTTCAAATAGAGTCAGGCGATTTAGTCGGGATTAGGTGTGAAAACCGCAAACTCTCGACTAAATTGCTTGGTCAATGCCGATTTTATCAATTTATCAATGATTTCCTCATTATTTTCAATAACGAACGAGGAGAATTTATACCAAATCAGGAGTGAAATGCATATTTTGATGAATAATCTTCTCAATATTCACTAAAACAAGGAAGAAATTGCTAAGCCAGGGGTGAAACCCAAACCTTGGCAACTTATTCCAACTTTTACTCATCTCACCAAGGCCTCGACGGACTCCAACGACCTGAACTCATGAGTATGACCTAGGGAATACATGCTGAATGCCCAAGAATTGAGGCGAAAGCACGATCCCGAAAGTCAAAATGTGACGACAAGTCTATTGAGAATAGTCGAATCGCTTCGGGTAGTCGATGTCTAGTAGCCGCAGATGATCTAATTCTCGATTTTCGTATTTCTGAGTCGGCAGTTGTCACTCTGACGATTCGTCGATTTTATGTGTTTTATGTGAAATTACCTATCTATGTGTTTAATTTTTTTAGAATTATTCGATTTTTGCTATCACTTGGATCGACACACACGACTCGCATTTGCTCTTCTATCTCAATACGCTAACAAGTTGCTACAAATCTAAACGACATTACGCTAACGATATACGCTTATACTATACTCGATTATACTACACTACTCGACATGTTATACGCGATCGCCATACGCGAACGACACGCGAGCTTTGAATGATAGGTTTCTGTATTCTGACTGCCTCTGTGATTAGATAGGAATGTGCTTCTGTGTTATGTGTCTCTGTGCTCTACGTGCTTATGTTCTTCTGTGATTACGTGAATATGTGATTATATGCTTATGATTTTATGTGATACATGTTTCGACGTGTTCCTGAGCTTTAGTAAGTAGTAGACGTGTGAGGTGAGATTCGATTTTGATGTCTCTGAGACCTACGACGATGTCTGTTGCAGACCATGTCGTCATCCGGACACCGAACCCCAATTACCCGCCAAGAGAAGAGAGACAGACGCCTTGCTGCTATCATCGCCAAGCAAGTGGCAAAAGCTGTGAGCGATGTCTATGAAAACGTCAGCAAATCTTCTGAGGAGTCGTGAACCTAAGCTCCTAAAGATGCTAACAAGATTGTTTTTAGCTTCAAACAGATCAAGGCATGCGGACCAAAAGAGTTTACCAGAGAAGATGGCCCTACCGCCATGTTTCAATGGTTTGATTCGGTTGAAGTCACTCTGCGCCAAAGCGGCTGTCCGGAAAATCTCCGTACCCTAAATGCAACCGGCGTTTTCCAGTCCCGAGCTCTAGACTGGTGGACGGCCGAACGAAACAAACGCGGGAATGATGCAGCTTATGAGCTGACTTGGGAAGAGCTGAAAGCCATCATGATGGACGAATTCTGCCCTCCCCATGAACGCCAAAAGCTGGAGGACGAGTTTTGGAACATCAAGCAGAAGGACGGAGACAACGCTGCCTTGACAGATCGCTTTAAACAGCTCAGCATCATCTGTCCCGATCAAGTCAAGACGTCAGACATGGCCATCAAGAAGTACATTCGAGCTCTACCCGATTGTGTTGCCGATTTTGTTCACGCCGCGAAAACCTCATCAATTGAGGAGACTTACTTGCTTGCCGCCGAGATCAATGACAAGCGAGTAAAAGTTGGTTTCTGGGATAAGCCCTCCAAGTCTCTGCATCAAGCCACCACTGCATCGACCGCCGACACCACCACTACTCAACCATCCAAGTCCTCACGCCGCAAGAAGAAGCACAACAACAGCAGCTCCAGCAATAAGAACTGTACTGTCACTACCACTGCTGCTCCTCTGCAAGCCGTACCGGCTCAGTAGCAGTCTCATCATCGACCAGCACCAGTTACTCAAGCGCCGCCCGCAAAGCGTGCTTACACAGGTCCCCACCCGCTCTGCCCGACATGCTCATATCATCATCCGGTGGGTCTTGCCTGTCGTTTCTGCGCTCATTGCAATTTGTACGGCCATTTTACTGCCAATTGTCGCTATGGTCCTCGTCAAGCCCCAGTTCAAGCCACTGCTCATCAAGCTCTACTTCCAGCCCCGCAAGGCCAACACGCAGCTCAAGCACCCGCGATCAACGCTCGAGTCTGCTTTGCATATGGTGACCCTAACCACTTTGCAAACATGTGCCCGAACAGGATTGTGAAGCAAGAACCCCAGCAGCAGCAACAAGCAGCCCGCGCCAGAACCTTCAACATCAATGCTCGTCAAGCCCAGGCTGACAACAACGTGGTTAATGGTACAATCCTTGTGAATGGTATATATGCATCATGTTTGTTTGATACTGGAGCCGATAACAACTTTGTGTCATTTGAATTCAAGAAGCTCCTTAGTCGTAAGCGTCTTATCTCCCCTCATCATTCGAAGTTGAAGTCGCTACTGGAAGAACTGTCGCCGTTAATTCTGTTCTTCATGAATGTACTCTTGAGCTCAACAATCACATCTTCCCAATCGACCTTATTCCGATGCAGCTCGGAAGTATTGACATCATAGTAGGCATGGACTTTCTTCGCGATATCGATTTCCACATCGACCTCATTACCGCCCAGTCGTGATATCGATTTCCGCATCGACCTCATTCCTGGAGCTAACCCCGTAGCCAAAGCCCCTTATCGACTCGCACCATCTGAGATGCGGGAACTCTCGAACCAACTCCAGGAGTTACTTGAGAAAGGCTTTATTCGCCCGAGCACCCCTCCTTGGGGCGCACCAGTCCTTTTCGTCTAAAAGAAGGATGGGTCGTTCAGGATGTGTATCGACTACCGAGAATTGAATAAGCTGACCATCAAGAACCGATACCCTCTATCTCGCATCGACGATTTGTTTGATAAGCTACAAGGTGCTACATGTTTCTCAAAGATCGATCTACGCTCAGGTTATCATCAACGTTTGGTTCTCGAGTTACTCCAGGGGAATCAACTCTATGCCAAGTTCTCCAGGTGCGAATTCTGGTTAGAAGAGGTTCAGTTTCTGGGTCACATCGTGAATAGTCAAGGTATCCATGTCGACCCTGCGAAGATTGAAGCAGTTAAGAGTTGGATTACACCAAAGAATCCGTCTGAAGTCCGTCTTTTCTCGGATTAGCGGGTTATTATCGACGGTTCATCGAAGGATTCTCTAAGATCGCTATGCCGCTTACCGTTCTTACGCATAAAGACAGGTCTTTTGTTTGGGGAACCGAACAAGAGTCTGCTTTCCAAACCCTCAAGCATATGCTTTGCAATGCTCCTGTTCTCATGTTGCCTGACGGAAACAAGGATTTCATTGTCTATTGTGATGCTTCCAACCTTGGTCTTGGTTGCGTTCTCATGCAGCGGGACTAGGTTATAGCTTACGCATCTCGTCAGCTCAAAATCCACGAGAAGAACTATACAACCCATGATCTCGAGCTAGGCGCGGTTGTCTTTACATTAAAGATATGGCGACACTACCTGTATGGTACCAAGTGTACGATCTTCACCGATCACAGGAGTTTACAACACATCTTTAATCAGAAAGAACTTAACATGCGTCAACGCCGATGGGTAGAACTTCTTAACGATTACGACTGTGAGATTCGTTATCACCCAGGAAAGGCAAATGTTGTTGCCGACGCGCTCAGCAGATGTAGTTATTTGCTTAGTATTCGCAATACTCAAGCCCAGCACGATCTCGGAACCCTCATCCGCGAAGCCCAACATGCTTGCTTTAATGAACGCACCTTGAAGAAAGAGAGGATTTATCACGATGGAGCTCAGCTTGTAAGCAAATCAAATGGGATCTTCTATTATCTAGACCGAATTTGGATCCCTAAGCGGACCGAATTACGAAAGATTTTAATGGATGAAGCCCACAAATCTCGGTATTCTATTCATCCCGGTGCCGACAAAATGTACCAGGACCTTCGTTACAAGTACTGGTGCCCGGGAATGAAAAGAGATATCGCCCTCTATGTCGGAAGATGCCTGACTTGTGCTAGGGTCAAGGCTGAACATCAACGACCTTCTGGCTTGCTCGAACAACCGCCAATCCCTATATGGAAGTGGGAGAGTATAACTATGGATTTCATAACCAAGCTTCCACCCACGTCATCAGGTCACGACAGCATTTGGGTTGTCGTTGATCATTTGACCAAATCCGCCCACTTTTTGCCAATGCGGGAAGACTACAAGGTAGAACGACTAGCCCGAATCTACACCGACGAGATCATTTGTAATCATGGTACGCCTCGCGACATCATCTCTAACCGTGATGCTCGGTTTACCTCGCGATTGTGGGAAACGTTTCAAGAAGCTCTTGGTACGACGCTTAACTTAAGTACCGCATTCCATCCTCAAACCGACGGACAGATTGAGAGAACGATCCATACTATTGAGGACATGCTCCGTGCGTGTGTCATCGACTTCGGTGGTAGTTGGAACAAATACATGCCGTTAGTCAAATTCTCATATAACAACAGTTATCATGCCAGCATACAAATGGCACCATTCGAGGCCCTATATGGAAGAAGATGTCAATCGCCCATTGTATGGCACTTGATAGGTCACTCGCAATTAACCGGTCCGGAGCTATTACAAGAAACGACTGACAAAGTCCTTCAGATTCGAGACAACTTGTCGAACGCCCGAGATAGACAGAAAAGTTACGCCGATAGAAGACGCAAGCCCCTTGAATTTGACGTTGGCGACTACGTACTCCTAAAGGTATCACCTTGGAAGGGTATGGTCAGATTCGGCAAGAAAGGGAAACTAGCGCCTCGATATGTTGGACCTTTTAAGATTCTGGAAAGGATCGGAAAGTCGCCTACAGACTCGAACTACCGGAGAAACTTAGTAACGTCCACCCAACTTTCCATGTGTCGAACCTCCGAAAGTGTCTAGCTGACCATGATCTGATTGTACCTCTCGATGACCTTCAAGTCAACGAAACGCTACACTTCGTGGAAAAGCCTGTTGAAATCATGGACCGCCAAACCAAGCAACTCAGGCGCTCGCGCATACCTATCGTGAAAGTCCGATGGGAAGGCAAACGAGGTGCAGAGTTCACTTGGGAACTCGAAAGCGACATGAAGGCAAAGTACCCGCAGTTGTTCAGATGAGAGCCTAGAGAGAGAAAGTAGCAAAAGGTGATCCACGGTGCTGTGCAACTTTCAGCCTAATTTCAGGACGAAATTCCCTAAACAAGGGGAGGCTGTAACACCTCGTGTTACCGAATGTCAAAGTCAAAGTCAAAGTCAAGATTGACTTCTTTGACTATAGTTAGTCAATTCTATGTTGGTGTTTCTGTTAGTTGTATTATGTGGAGTAAGTGCTATTAATCAAAGTGATCGAATGTTCAAATCGATGTGAAACGCTAAACGACTGTGAATGGTAGGAAGTAACAATGCAATAAAGTCAGTTAATCAATAATCAAGCTAATCGAATCATCATCGAACTCGAAACTCGAATTACGCGAATTCTGGTATTAGTATACGTGAGTGTGCCTTATGTGTTACTTGTGCATGTTTACTTTATGTGATGTGTGGTAATCAATCGAAACTCGAATCGAAACTTGGAACTCAATCGAACTCAATCGAAATCGAATTATGATAAATGGTGGTGAAAAGATAGTGTGAAATATAGATGCTTGTATGTAGATATAGTGGTTGGGATTAAAAGTAATTTGAATAGGAAACTCTATCGTATTCGTATCATCTCAAATCGAAATCGAAATATCAGAAATCGTCGCACCGAACACTCGAAACATGTTGTGGATCGATCAGGCCTTCAGCCGATTGAACAGTCCAGCCGATCGGACAGACCGTCCGATCGGACAGGTTGTCCGATCGGGATGCCTGGCCGATCGGCCAGCCCTTTCCTCTTTGGGAAGCCTATAAATAGCCCTGTCATTGTCATTCTTTCCACTTTTGGAAACTCTCTGACCGACCAGCTCGTGCTCTTCACTTTTTCTCAGATTTCTCTCAATCCTGGTAAGATTTCATCCTAAATCTTGTACTTTCTTGATCTATACACACTCCTACACCTTTCTATCTTTCAAATCTTAACTTTTAACCGTGAAATCATCAAGATTCAAGCATTCTAGGATGATGTCATCATGATGTTCTTAAAGAACTTCATGTTTTGGCCTCAATCCACCAGGAATAACTTGGATCTAACCGATTTCCACATAAACAAACAAAGATCTACCACAGATCTAAACATATTCACGGTGGAAAAGATTGAAAGATGGATTTTCCAACTTTCTTTCAACTCTTTTACACTCAATGCTTTCTAACCGGTAGAAACGGAGCTTGAACCCACTCACTAATTACTCTAGTAGTGGTGCGGTTCGAGGTTCGGGATTCTATCCACGTGGTTCACCGATTTCGGGTTAGACGTCAAACTACCGTTCCGAACAGTTCACCGGCCGGACTTGGGTGATTCCTGTCCGAGCAGGGGAAACAAGTAAGAACGAAGGTTCCATGGTTCAACTCGTTGTCAAAATACTTTGATATTACGTCAAGCAATCAGAATAGCCAAGTGTTAGACGAACAGGCCGACCAGGTCAGGATGCTGACCGATCGAACAGGCTGTTCGAACGAATAGCCTAACCGATCGGACATGTCAGCCGATCGACCAGGCCAGCTGATCGGCTAGCACATGGTCCCACACTTTAGCAATTTCATGAAGTCTAGTATTGAACGAAGTGCTGTTCGATCGAACTACGGTTTGATTTGAATTACTCTTCGGATCATGAGATACTATGCTTCAACACTTAATCGATTTTCAACTCGTTCGACGTATTGGAGTGCCACCTGATCGAACATGCCGCCCGATCAGGTGACAGTCTGCTGAGGACTTATTACTGAAGTACCTAATCGATCGGTTAAGCTGACCGATCGAACGGCCCGTTCGACCGATCGACCTGAAAGGTAAGGACACTTCAATGTTCTCGAATACTACAACGAAAACTTTAAAAGGACAAGCCATCATACACAAACACATCCTACACAAAGGAAGAAACAATCCACTCGAACAGCCCAACCGATCGAGCCCACCGGCCGACCGAACAGGCTGTCCGAACGGACTGTCAAACCGAACGAACAACCCGTCCGATTGAACCTACCGTTCGATCAACCAGGCTGTTCGACCCATCAACACGTGTATTCGTTTTACGTGTTGCTTATCGTTATGCTATTGAACCATTCAGGCTAACCCTACTCTCAAGTGCTCCCGTCAATCCATCAATCACTGTGAGTATACTCGATCCCTTTTTGCTTTTATCACTTTTGGGTGTTACATACGTTACTTATACGAAGTCACAACGAACACACTACTCAATCATTTCAAACGCTAATCGTTACCGCATGTATTACGTGACTAAATGAATGCTTGTTGTTATGTTTACACATGGAATGCTGTCTACCTGCCTTAACGACGATAGTAATATAGTTTGGACTCAGCACCCGTTCACACGGGGGTTGTTAAGGACAATTACTTGCATGGATTACGGTGGTAATCATGTATTGCAAACTGCCTCGGGCAGTCAACCCGCAGTCATTGGTATCGATAGATCAATGTCGATAATTAACATGCTTCGTTTTCCTCTATGTACGTGTTGGTTATGCGTAAACTATTTCGAACTCTATTATGCTATTATCAAACTTGTATGCTCTCCTTTACATTTTATGTATTGACTTTATTTTAACGTATGTGACAGGCAATTAGGATGCTTATCTGCTAGGAAGGCGAGCTTAGAATAAGCGTCTAGAGCATAGTTGTCTGTAGATCTTGCAGATCGAGTCTCTAGAAGTATTTGAACAATTTTTATATTTAAAATCTGAGTTGTCGGAACAGAATATTTGACTTGATGTTATCTGTAATAATTTTTTTGCTATTTAAGGTACGGTATGGGACGTATTATATAAATGGAAAAGTGATAATAATTGTTATGGAAACTTCTGGACAATCTGTTTCGCTCAGTGCCATGCCCCGATGATTCCGCCATCGGTTGGGGTGTGACAGTATGTAAGAATGTTGAATGTGTAATGTGGTTTTGTATGTGAATGGGGAATTAAAATAATATAGATAATTAGACATCGAATGTGAAAGGAATCTTGAATGGACTACTGAAAGTCTACTGTTACGGAATGCAATTATATGTCTAACCATTAGTTTTGTAGATATAAACGATAGAAATCTTGATGCGATGAAACCAATAGAACTAGTGATATGAATGACCCCAAGTGGAAACTAATCAGGTGGATGATTGAAACCAAGCCAGGTGTGGCATGGGCTCAGGATGAAGCGGGGTGTCCAAACTTATGGAATGTTTGTTAATGCCATGACAACGAGGTTAGTAATTTCTTAGCTTATGATTGTTAAATAGAAATTGGTAGGTTGAATAGTACTCTCCATAAGAATGAATGGTAGCACAAGAATGACATAATATAGAATGTTTTTTACTTCTAATGAGGAATCATTTCCTTGATTGGGAAATCTTGAATCCTTGAACGAAATTTTTGTGTCATAATTTGGAATTTGAATGAAAATTTTGAGCCATGTGCATATGTGAGTGTTGAAAGTAATGCTCGAAGCACATGAAAAAAATTGGCATGAATGAAATGACTCGAAAAAATTTACCTTATGGGGGTTTATCTAGAAAATGTAATGGTAATGACAATAGACCGGTGTTTAACTTCTGATTTATTATTAATGACTAGGAATGAGATAGTAACTTCGTTATGATAATGATACCATGATTGAAAGTTTGTGGCATACGTACGTTCATAGGTTAACGTATTATGCGATAAGGAAAGTACTTGAAAGAATATTAATAGTAGAATGATGCAAGGAGGATCATGATGAGTACTTATGTGACTAGCACACGAATAAAAGAACAAGTGTGGTTTATAAGTTGGAAAATGGGAATGATCGATTTATTCTACTTGATAATTCACTGAAAGTCTTTCCATTATTAAAAGAACATATGAACAAAACATATGATTATGCTTTGTCACAAATGTGTAATTGTATGGGATGTAAGGTGGGTTTGTGATATGGCTGTAAATTTTGAATGAGATGAAAGAATAAATACAGAATGATAATATTTACTAGGGATTTAGTATTTTGCTAGAACAAAAAAAAATATCTGGTAGAAATGAGTGCCTGATGACTATTAAAGTCTTGAATTATGAAATATGAATTATGAATGTATGTGTAACAGTTTCACACAACATACTTAGGTATGCATTCTAATTATATCATTTGAATGAATAAACAATCAGAAGGTAAGAGTAGACTTAGTCCAGTAGTAATGAAAAGGATTTCGAGTACGAAACCTCCTTTAAGGGGGTAGATTGTAACGCCCCAAAACCTAAATTTATAATTTATTCATATGTTTTCTTGTGTTATGGTATGAAATAAGATAACTAAGTTATTTTATGTAGTTAGATTGTAATTTAAATAGTTGGGAATGAGGTTTGTGACAAATGAGATCAAATGGCAAATATGAGAGGCTGAAATTGCAAGTTTAAATTAATGTTTTTATAAATTTGAAACCTTTGGATATGTGTAAGTGTGTATGTGTGCGTGTTGACATATACAAAGGAGAAAAAAAAGGAATTCTCTCAAACTACTCTAAATCCTGAAATTGTTGATGGAATTCAGCCCCCAAAATACTTGCATGATCAAGTATTTATAATGGTCTAGTGATTTGAAACATGAGGTCAGTGATGAAATTTCATTTGATGATGGATTTTGGTTAGAGACTCAATGCATGGTGTTTGAATGAAATTGTTTGGTGATTATGATGAATCCTAGCATTCTATGCGAATCTTATTAGGAATTGTACTTATAATTGATTATTAAGTTAGAATTTATGTTAATTTCTTGAAATTAGTAAGTTGAATGAGATTCTTGGAGGGTGGCATGATGGGGGTCAAATCTTGGGTAACCCCATAATCATATAATCATATTTTTCCAAATTAATAAATAGATTGAAAGGGCTAGAAATTGTGTTATTTTTAGTGTTGATGAATGATTCATATTTGGTTTTTGGAAAGAAACATGGTGATTGATACCATAAACTAGGAAGTTAAGCATGAAGTATGTGTACATTGTGCCATAAATACGGTACGCATGCCAAGTGTGTTTGTTAAGATGTCTAGGTGGCAACAATAGGTGAAGTTGCTTTCATGTAATTGATAAACAGGAAAGGAATGTGATAATGTGATTTGAAATGTGGAATTATGTAAAAATTTAATACTATTAAAAATATATGTACGAATTGCAAGATGTGATTTTAACGCAAGTTTAATTTAGAATTCGATGATGGACGAAAAAGATAATAATACAAGTTGTCTCAGAGCAACTTGTATTTATAAGCTTGAGTATGTCATGCCACTAATAGGGCTTGTATGGTAAACATAATTGAAGATTTGACAAGATAGAATAAATGTCGGACACTAAGAAAGCGAAAAGACTTGGAATGTATGCCTATGGAATAAGATGGGTCGTTTCAAGAAAGATATACAGGTATGCGTTTTATTTTAGCCCTTGGGAAGAAATGTTAGATGGAAGGTAATAGTAAACTTAATTTTAAAATGAAGAGGTTTCGGAGACGAAACCTACTTTAAGGGGGTAGACTTGTAACATCCCGTTTCGAGTGAAGTTGTAAAATAATATTTTATTATTTGTTTGGAACTATTAATGGAGGAAAATAACTTTGGGTAACAATATATTTTAACGGATTGTATTTTAGCAATATAAGTCGAGAAATATGACGGGTTCGCTTTGGGGAAATACCGTTACCTAATCTTGTGGCTTACCCAAACTTAAAGGGGCATTGTTGTAAACAATTAAACTTGAAAGTGTATATTGCAATTATCAAAAAGTTGAATGTATAAAAAGGCAACTTTGGGTTCATTTGTGAAAAAAAATGGCTGGAGTTAGAGAGAGAAATGCATGGAACAAGAGAGAGAAAGGAAGTGGTAGTCTAATGGTGGTCCAATGGCGGTTTGCGGCGGCCGGTGGTGGCCGGAGTTGCGGGTTTCAACCCAAAACCATCTCTCAATGATAAGAATGCAATGGTAAGCTCTTTTCTCTCAAAAATCTAAAGTTAAATTCGTTTTTAGATGTTGAAAAGTTAGATTCGTCTATGTGATTTCCGTTTTATTTTGTGTGGTCAGAAAGACGTGGCTGGTATTGGAAACCAACCGTTGGATCGAGCCCAAATTTTTATAGTAGCTTTCTGACTCATTAATGTTAACACCAACGGTTGGAAATACGAAATTTGTTCCGGAGGTAGGTGATTTACAGCTCAAATCGTAGCTGTTTGAATTTTCGGAACTGAAAATGCAGTCGTACAGGTTGAGTTATTCCAAAAGATCCGACCGTTGGATTGAGCTAAAATTTTGACAGTATCTTTCGAAGACATGAATCTTCAATCATACCAAAGGAAATTCCTATCAGGTTTCGGTAAGTATGGCTTTGAAACTGATCAGTTTGTAACAGTTTGTTTGTGCGAAAATCAGGAACTTGATTGTGATGCATGGATGGTTTAATGGAGTTTTATATGAAATCCGAGACCGTAGAAACGTTTGTGATGCAAAAATTGACACAACTACATAAGTGGATTTCATTGCATGTCGCCTACAAGAAAATCCGCGTACACGATCAATTACGTTTTCCTACGGGCAAAGGTGAGTGGTTTATATCTATTTTGGTATGAGTTGTTACTTTCGATTTTGTTAAGATTATGAACACATAACATATGCTATTTTATTGTACTTATTGAAAGTCCATGATGAACGATAAAGTTAAGATCATGTAGGTCAATTATTTGATAATGAAAGTATGGTATTTCATGTAGTAATTCATTGGCCATATGGGTTAAATATTCAAGGAAAGTTGAAATGTTAAGATGTTGTGTTCGGAATCCATTTAGTTAGATTAGAATGATCACTCAACATAAACATAATCTTGAAAGACGTATGGAATAACACTTATTTACTAGAATGAAAGTTTAGAATATATTACGATATATGTGTGTTTAATCATCGTGTGGAGGTACAAGCATGAGTAGTGAACCGTTTGCGATTTAAATGCTTATGGTTGTGTTTTCTGACTCTTGGATATGCTAAGATGGATTAGCAAGTTTAGGTATGCGCGATGGGAATTTATTCATGAAGATTTGAACGCAGTAACAAACTAGTCATGCATTCGATTTTGTTTAGCCACGATAGTAAGTACTCTAACACTTAATGTTAGTACTGGTATGGATAGTTGACAAATAATGGTTGTGACGAAGTAACAAATGTATGTATAGAACACTTAAAACCCTCACTTAGCATTCCTAATTCAGATTGTGATGATCGACGTCCACAGGTTCACATGTCTAGTCAAATCTGAGATTGAAGATCGGGTCTAAAGATTTGGTTGTACGAGTCAAGCAAGGATGGATGATTCATTAAATAGGTTATAAACACCGTCTACAAAGAAAGAATTATAACGCCTAGATAATTCTTTAAAAGATATTTGTTGTTTGTGTGTATTAGTAAACAAAAAAATTAGGGATCGTTTTTCCGCTGCTAATTAAACGGTTAAATCTTGTTTTCAAACTAGGGCGTTTCAACACTGTAGGATCGTTTTCGGACCCGAATGAGTCGATCAGAAGAGTTTTACTCAGTTTGAACGGCGGAAACAGACAAACTGAGGTCAATTCAGCAATATACACACTATAAACTGTCATTCTATTGATATTTATGACAAATACAGCGAGACGACACTTCGGCAGCACTTCGTTGCAAAACCGGAAAACTTCTCTTGTGATTTCGCTTGAACAGCCATATTTATAGGCAATGTGATTCCGCTTGAACACGTTTCAAGCGGAATTAGAACAATTACTTTCAAGCGAAATCAACAACTTATCTCGAGCGGAATTAGAACTTAACTGATTTCGCTTGAACATGACTTGATGTCATTTCAAGCGAAATCACCACTAATATCCACTTTCTCGATTTTCGTGTCCTGATCTAACTAGTTTTATACAAGACTCGATACAAGACGAAGTCGACAGACGCATGCACCAACAAACTCCCTCTTGAATGTTGACGAGTCTTCAGTGTCGAGTCTTCGCATCTTCAATCTTTATCAGTCTTTGGGCTTCTCTTTGAAATATTTTACACTGTAAAGCATCCTTTAATCTCTATTTTCTTCTCTATCATCACCAATAAACTCCCTTCGAACAAATTCACTCCCCCTCGAATGTTGAATCTTTAAATTCATCAGCATCAGCAATCTCAGGATCAGAATCTGGCTCTTTGTCATTCAGACTCCCCCTCTCAGTAGGCTGGGATCGCAGTCTGGTTTTTATAGGTTCAAGATCGTTGCCTGGCTCTCATCCTGCTCTGGATCGGAACCTAGCTTTCAATCTTTTATCCCAAGATCACCTAGCTCTTATCCAGCACAAATCTCTACCCAAAAGTAAATTTTCTGTCATAAAGATTTTGCAAACATATACAACACTTGCAGATTTATATCTGATGAACCACTTGAAAGATAGATTTTAAAATCTTATAAACATAATCTTCTCAAACCTGTTCCTCATGTTTAGCACTTGAGATTTTGAAAATCAGCTCTTCAACACCAGTTGTCGAAAATCTTTTTGAATTATTTCAAAATTTATGCTAAAACACACTTAAAATCTTTTTAGGATTTTTGATAAAGAAATACAGTAAAGAAATATTTACAGACAATCTTTTTGTGAGTTTGTGTAAGAGGATCATAACAGTATGTGAGACAAATCACCAACACCGTTAAGCTTACAATTCACCTAGATTGTCAGTATACTGATCCACTTTAAATTTTCACACAAAGTTCAACTGTTTCGAGATACGATATTAATGTTTTAAGCACTTAAACTTATTTACGTGTCCCACTACTTGAATATACTCCTGTATCCAGATCCCAATATTCAGTCTTACAGGTGAGTATACCACAAATGATATCTGTAAAGGGGTTAGATGCGAAACCGTGAGAGCTCAGGTCAGAACTTCCGTTCAGCAGAGAGATGACGATTCGACTTTTGGTGTGTCCCCTTTAGAGGATCTTTTCTTCAACAGCACATGATTTACATTTTTCAATGTTTTATCATTTTTTATGCTGAGGGCGGCGCTATATTTCAAGCAAATGTAAAGTATTCTTCGAGGACTAGGCCATTGCTTCCGCAAAATCAGAAGTCCCGGGATAATACCCCAGATATCACTGAGTATAAAGACCTAGTATCTCAGAAAGAGGGACCTTTCAAACAAGATTTCGGGGGTTACCCATATATCCAAGAAATGTCACCCACGAGATAAGCAAGTTTTAAATTTTATGTTTATATCTCGTCACAATCTACTAAATGTGCAAAAACCTACTGGCACATCCACAGTAAGATTGTTTATCACATTTTTAACTTTACATTTCTTTAGCGTGTTGTGATAGTCCACTGATGTACTATCATTTCCTCTTTTATGCAACAAAAACTCATATTTCATTTTATCATGTTTTTCTAATGTTTTGGATTTTCTGAATTTTTTTTTTAAATTTTTACTCCCCCTAAAATTCAAACACATTTAAAGAAATTTGAAAATAAACTGTACAAAAATATGACAACTGATATCAAATCGCTTCAGATCGCCATCCACTTGGCATAAACAATCAGAACTCCCCCTCACAACAAACTATTTTCCCATTAAGATTTCAAAACACTTAAGTTTGGTTTAATCAAAATGGTTTTTCCGGAAAATAATTTTAGTTGATTAGGTTTGGGGTAAACTCATCACATTGTTCATTTTTAACCACATGTAGGAAATCAAGTACAAGTTAATGTCCCTGATTTACCACTTTTCAAGTATGCGCAATTCAACCTTTGTACCACTTGTAAGACGAAAACACTTTTCGTGAATTTCTCAAGAAATATGTCGATTCCTGTTCCACGCTTACCAACTTGGGAGCTCCGGCATGTCAGGTTTTTCTATTCAAAGAATATATCCACCCAAGCCTGACCAGCCTTGGGTGTTACCGAGCTACCAATACTCGGTTTCTTACCTCCCATCTTCTTTTCATAGAACTCTTTAATCCCTTTGACTTTTCGGTCAATCATTTATCCAAAAATGTGTTTTACTTTGGGGTTAAAGGCTTTCTCAACATCCAAAACCTTTTTGTCAGAATAAAATTGGTTTGAAATCTCAACTTTACCAATTTTTTTCTTAAAATTTTCAGCCCGAAGTGGTGGAAAATTCTCATCATCCACAGTCGGAACTGATTCTTCACCATTTTCCTCAACCTGTGGCTCTTCTGATTTTGTGGAATCAGATTCATCGCCAGAAGATAGCTCCTCTGATTTTGACCTATCAGAATCATCGCTAGAACTATCAACAGACTTTTTAACAACCCATTTCTGGTTGTCAGATTTAGCTCTTTTCTTGTAAAATCTGTTTGAACATTCACCAATTTCAAATTTTGAATTTTTGAATAGTTTAATTCTATCAATTGGTGGATCAAACTCAACCACTTTCTCTTTCAGTTTAGAAACTCCCTGTTTTGATTGTATTGCCTGTGAACAGTTTATGGCAATGTGACCACTTTTTCCACACTTGAAACAGGTTCTAGTTTTCTTCTTTTGATCCACAGCTTGCATTTCTTCTTGCTTCTTTGCAAGGAACTCTATGTTTGACTGCTTTCTGAATATCTTTTCTTTCTCTTCTTCAAAAGATGTACCTGAAACAAATGTCATCCTTGATTTAAAATCTCGAACATATTTTTCATTTTTCTGTTTTTCTGTTGGAGCAAAACCTAAACCTTTCTTTTTGAAATTACCGTTATGGTTTGGTTTCTTTTGAAAACCTGAACCAGAACCGTAACCTTTTTTCTTGTTTTCTCTTTGTTGAACTCTTGAGGTGTATTTTTTAGGTTTATTTGTAAGATTTAAATCTTTTATTTCAGAAATATTGATTTCTGTTAGTTTGAAAACCTTTTTTATCATCTCAGTTTTGACACCTCTTATTGGAAATTCCTCATCAGAATATAATTTGTCCGAATCATTTAAAGTATATGCCACTTTAAATGCTTCATCATTCAAATTAGATTTTGATAACAGGAATTCTTTATCATACAATCTTTTGCACTGTTTTTCATTTTGACCCGGAGTGCTGGACTCAGACTTTGACTCCTCAGTTTCATCGTTATCTAACACATGATCCACCACTTTCTTCATCAATTGAGATTGTTGATCAGTGTCAGACGATGTAAACGTGACATCAATACTTTCTGGCAAATTGACTGAGGACTCCGACTCCCATTGTAAGTTTGTAGCCTTTTGGACTCTTTCAGAATTTGGATTTCTGGGCAAATATCCATTTTCCAGCGGGGGTGGACACTTGTTGTAACTAACACTTTGTTTCTTACCAGAATTCTTCTTGTCAGTCTTTTTCTTTGTGTCATTCTTCTTTTCAGGAGTCTTTTCTTCAATAATCTTTTGCTCTTCAGTTACTTCATCTTCTTCAAATGCCGTCATGCCTTCAACAGTTGGATAAATCCTGTCAATAACATAAGAAGTACATGAGTAACTTTTCAACAAACGATTTACTCTTTCGGTTTCAATTCTTTGAGCCTCTAGTTTTTGTTCTAGAACAGCACATTTCTCGATGTAGTTGTTCACAACTTTCTGTTTGATCATAACTGCTCCTTGAAGTGTCTTCATTGCTGTTGCCTGTTCTTCACTTGTATCATTGTACATGTTCATGGCTTTGTTCAACACATCATAAGATTCCTTCAACCTGTTCATGTTGTGAATTAATAAACTGTTTTGTTTCTTCATTGCTTCACAATTTTCACAAATTACAGGAATCTTCTTTGCAATAGCTTTTTCATCAATCTTGAAAGTTGGAACTTCTTTTACTTTTCTTCTGACCACTGGAACATCTTCATCATCACTACTGACCGGTGTTTTGATCTTTTTCTGCTTAGCTTTCTTACCTTCACTGTCGCTTTCAGCCATCATCTTCAAGTGTTGTGCCATTCTTTTTGCATAATACTTAGTACCATCATCATCACTATCTTCTTCAATACGAGCAACAAATGCTTTGTGACTTGAAGTTTTGTTAGGATCATAATCATCCCAACTAAAACCTTCCCAGTTAAATCCTTCAGGTAACTTTTCATCATCTTGATCTATCAAACATGCCTTACCATCAGCTGGAATATATTTGTCCCAACTGAAATCTGTTGATGGCTTCTTTTCATCTTGATTCACCATACAAGCTCTCTTTGACGATTCTTCTATGACTTTTCTCCCATCTGCCACTTGCGGTTCTTGTTGATGTGATTGTTGAGCAACTTGATGGTATATTGCCTTCTGGTAGTAATCATTGTTGTTGAAAGGATTTTGAGCTCCACTTGCTTCGCGATTAGTGCACTCCCTCTTGAAGTGTCCCTTTTCCCTGCAACGAAAACAAGTGACTTTAGATTTATCAAAACCTAAAGTAGAAACATTTGCCTCACGGAGATCATCTCTTCCTGTGATCTGCTTAAATTTCTCAGCTCACCTCAACACACTAGCCAAACACCATTTTATATCCATTAATTCCATTTCTTCAGCATCGATCTGGTCGTAATCCTCTTTTGTAAGCATTGGATTTCCGATCCGACCTGCAACAAAACTTCCATATGATTCCAATACAGTTTCCAACAAAGACATATGGCTCTTTGCAATTTCTTCTGTATAATCTTGATCATCCTCGAGATTCAAAACAATGTTGCATTGAAGCTTCTTTCCATTTTTCTTTGTTGAAATGTTTGGATCAAAAGACGGATATGATGAGAAACTGGTATTGCTATTTGATCCTTTAGATGAACTTCCAGATGAACCCTTTGCATTAAAAGCAGTTTCAAATTTTGGAGAAAAATTTGTGGTTTTGTCATTCAACCCTGCTTTGTAATACAATCCAATGTCTTGTTCACCATCGAAATCTTTCATTCTCGAGAACTTTCTTTGTTCCATCTCCTGAGCCTCAATCTTTTCAATGAATTTGCTAAGTGTCAGATACCTTTCTTTTTTCTTAGCATCATGAGATATGTACCCCAAGTTTCGTGTGGCAACGCATCAGCTAGCTTCTCTATCAGCTCTTCATTGTCTTTGTTGATGCTCATGTGACAACTGCCACTTTTCGGTAACTTTCTTACACCTAAAGTACTCATTTTAGTTACATTTTTATGCATTTTTTTTACACTCGAACTGCGTATTTCATGACATACACTTAGAATACTCATGGAATACTTACTTAGGATGCATATGATTCATTTTTATTAAGTACATTTGACACAGTTTAAACAATGCATCGAAACTACTAGAAAAGCACCTAGTAAACTAGTATTCTGTCGAAAACGCAGGAACCGCATAAACCATCTAAATGACATCTTTAGGACTCAGACGAAAGTCCAACATCTAATATATATTAAACCCTAACTAGGAATGCAAGGGTTTGATTTAAAACCTTTCCAAAGTCCAATAACACTAAAAACTACCCGAAAAGCACTAAAAGCGACGACTTCAACACTTTTTCGCAGAAATTCTGCAGAAATCAGCCATTTAATATTTTTGCAACATGTAAAAGTGCTATTTAACATAGAATTCATATGAGGATACCTTCGGGTATCATCCGAACCAATAACTACATCAATTCACACAAGTTACACAACTTAGCTTTCAAATAACGTCTAACCGAAACAATTCGAAACGAATATCCGAACAATATCAAATCTTTTTTTAGTGACCATCTAGTGTTAATTGAATCATTATGGTCTAGTAATGGTCACTTAACACCTTCTAAACACTTAAGAACTTGAACATCTAAAGCTTTCCTAAACAACACCTAATAAAAACTAACACATTTTTACTAAAAAAACAAGCTTTCCTAACATTTCACCTAATAAAAACTAACCCTTGTGGGACCCACTTTTTTTACCATTGTTTCCATAAATATCATGATATTTTACCATGGTTGCAAGTTGTTTAACCAAGTGGACAAGTTGGTGAAGTTAGTGAAAGACTTTAAACACTTTGATTCATAATCAACAAAGCACTTCATCTCATTTTTCATTATCTTTTTCACACACTTAAGAAACTCTCTCAACATTCATATATTATCGAAGAACACCATCAAAAATATTTCACCTTTCAAGCCTTCTTTGATGATCAAGATGGAGCTTGAAGATACTTAAGGTGATCTAAAGCAACAACAAGAAGAAGCAAGCCTTTTCATCCATTCAAGATCTTTCAAAACACCAAGATCAACACTTTTTCTTTTCTTTAATCCTCATCACGATCATCCCTAGCCATTAGTGCTAGAAGTAAGCTTCTAAAATCTCTTTTTCATACTTATTTATGTATTATTTGGTTAAAGAACATGTAATAAACTAAATAATCATACAAAATAATATGAAAATACAAAGAAGCAAAATAATAATCATGATATAAAAGTTTGTTTATGTTGTGATTTAAAGATGATTACTTGCATATTTGCTCTAGTTTTGATGATTAGCATACAAATAACTTGTTAGATGATGTTTAAAAACATAATCTAACAAGTGTACATGAAAATGTTTAGGGGTTTTGTTAAACATATATGTTTAGATGGATGATCATGATCTTTGATTTTGTTAAAGTATGTAAGTTTTTTTTTAACTAAAAATAATACTTTTACAAAGTTATAAAAAGAAACATACAAGATGGGTTTTATAAAAAGCTTGTTAAAACTAGAAGTAAATTATGATTTTTGAACTAGTAAACATATGTAAAGATCATACCAAAACCCTAAATGATTATGAGTTCATCTTGTTACGTTTATGTTATAAATCTTATATGTTTTTATTAAGAAAAATATGAGAAGATTAGTGGTGATTTTTTTAGAAAAAGATATGTTTTATTAAACATGGCAATGTTCATATTTCTAATAAAATATGGCAAATTTTTCTTAAAAGTCATAAGTTATAAAAACTATTATTTTTGACAAGATCTTTATTAGATTAAAATATTTGAAAGAATAGTTTTTATAAAAGCAAAGTTTGATGTAAATATATATTTTTTTGAGAAAATATATATTTAGTTAACTTAACAACTTATGTGCTATGTGTTATTTGTTTGTATTAGTTATATTTATGATAACTAGGAACTTGAATACAATGGTACAAATGAACACAATGTACATTTCGACTAAAGTCTTACAAGACTACAGTTAAATACGCCTTAAAACACACTTACGGACATTCCGAGCTTTCGAACACAACTTATGGTCAAAACGGACGACGGGCGAATCTATGAACATATCGCCATTCCGAGAAGTTACTACGACGTTTAGGCGATCTTTCGACGCGAATACATACAAATCACCGACAACAATATCCTGATTTTTTGAAACTTATAAAAACTATTATGTATTCTTTTAACTAAAAAGCCTATACTTAGTAACTTTTATAAAAAAATGAAAGGATATATTTTTAACACATGAGCTTATTTTATAACAAATGGGTTTAATTTACATATGGGCCTATTTTATATAAATGGGCTTTATTATGATACAAATGGGCTATTTTACAAATGGGCTTATCATCCTAATTGGGCTTAACGTAAATACATGGGCTAAGCCCAATATCAAGACTCATGGGCTAAGCCCAAAACCCAACATATGGGCCAAGGCCCAATAACATTAAGCCCAATAACCTTTAGGCCCAACACTATTTAGGCCCAACACTATTGAGACCCAACATTATTTGGGCCCAATAACATGAATTCTTGGGCTAAGCCCAATGACATATAATTGATAAAATTACAATTATACAATTTACTTATACAAAGAAACGAAATCAAGAAGACAAGACTCGATGATACAACTCACAAGATATGTGACACCTGTGTCACTTCAACCATCAAACAAATTCCAAACCAAGGAAATATTGTATTTCATACTTGGGATTTGTATAAATATGTGTATGCTTTGCACATATCAATTCTTGTTCAATTTCATACTCTACAACGCTTTCTAGAGAATTATACGCAAACTGGTGCATAAACGTACTCAGTTTAATGCGACAAATACTCCGGGAGACCATCATACACTTAACATACCTTAAATAACCTTTACATAACTTACAAATAAGTTTTGAAGGCATTGGTATGGCAAAAACAAGTTAATTCGCTTACAGGGACTAAACTTGACAAACTGCGAAAGTATGCCAATTTGAACTGTAACGAACATTCCGGAACATGTCCATAAGTTAAACATACCATATATATCCTTTACATAGCTTAGAAATAGGCTTTGAGGGGTTTGGTATGCTAAAACAAACTTTTGGATCATTCAGGGGCTAAAAGTGTCAAAAAGTGCACAAGTTTGCACTTTCGCGCATAACTCACGTTCTGAATACATCCGGACATCCAAAAATTTATGTAAGCATCCTTATATTATGCCTTAGTGTTTGGCATGAGAAAAATCCATTTGTCGCGTCATTTGGATCATCTTTCGCGCTTATGCGCATTCCGTCGTAATTAAGCGAACATCGCGATCGTACGGCCAAACGAACCGACATCCGGAATATTTTTGAGCATATTTTAAGTCCCCTACACTTTAACTTCATCTTAGAGCCTTGAAATGAGGTTAACGGGGCTTAAACGTGCCAAAAATGGGCCAAAATACGTGTTTCTGAAGTGCAGGGACCAAAATTGAAAATTCTGGTCTGGGAACCTTAGGCGGGGCGCGTAAGGATTTGCCAAATCCTTAGGCGGGCCGCGTGAACATGTCTGACAGAAGATTTTGCATTTAATGCAGAATCTGGCCTTTCGTTCGATCAAAGGGCGATGCCTTTTCACCCAAATGAAGGGCCAAGGGTCAAGTTCACTGAATTTAACCCCTGGACACATGTACGCACGAGATCAAGGCACGATATTCGATAAAACGATCCTAACGGTTCCACTTTTCCTATAAATACCCCCCCCCTTTTGTGTAAAAATCACAAAATCAGATCTTAAAGCTCTAAGTTGAAACCATTGTTTCATACCTGAGCTATTTGGTCTTGATTAGCACTCGGGGACCCTCCGTAAGTCTTCTTTCGCTCTTTTATTCGCTTTTCGAGTCCGAAAGTCAACGTTTTGTTGACTTTCTGCATTGACCAGCTTTTGGTCAATGTGAAGTTCATGGAACTTCATAACGTGAGCGTGATCACGATGGTTATGGTCCATAGTGACCATACCTACTGATTACCACGTTATCTAGGCTCAGTGACGAGTCGTAGTTTCGGCCAAAATGCGCATTCTTGCGTATTTTGTAACCAAACTACTCGTGGGCATCAAAGCCGTTTGTTTTGATGCCAAACCTGTTTCTAAACTTAGTTAAGCATGTTCTAACATGCTTAGCTCGTCACTTTTAGTTTAGTGCTTATATAGGGTCGTAAGGTAAGCGATTTAAACCATCGCTTATACTTTCGAACCCGACCCATTTGGTCGGTCATTAGGACCCGACCAAACACATTAGGTGACCATAGCTATAACCTTCCGAGGTTATACCGTGTGGTCGCAATGTTAGGCGTCCCGAACGCGTTCTACGCGAACGACGCGTTAGGGTAGCATAAGCTACCTAAACGGGTCGTGATGGACCGTAAGCACTTAGATTAGGTTTCATTTTAGTATGTAGGCTTTGCTAAGCCATATCACACGAGTCTCCATACTCGTTTGGTTTACGAACCCGCGTACTGTCCGATCCTTCCGATTTGGTCCGGTATATTAACATAGCTACCTATTAGGTGCCGTTTGATATCCCGTGATCTTTAGCATTATCTGGTTGTTATACAAGGAACTCAAAGCAATCTCAGGTGAGTACATTGAACCCCTCTTTTACTGTTTTCCAAACTGTTTTGGGGTGAAGCATGTGTACCTATCTGTTATTTTCATGATTTCAGAGAATAATTGATTATACATGTTAGTATTTATCTTTTGACAAACTAAATGACTATCTATGGTTTAAACACTGATTTCTCAAAAATTACAAAAGTAATTGTTGGAATAGTACTTATTTTGTTCACCAGACCGATTGGTAGTATGATATAGCGCTATAGGACTAGACACCCCATTCCCGTTGTCATGGAATGTCTGAAACCAATTTATTTCTCCATCCAAATAGGGATTTCCTTTGTGGTATCCTTATAGTCTCAAAGGTGTAGTTTGATGCACCAGGTCTGAATGAATTCTTAAATCGCACCTTTAAAGTATATTTTGATATACTCCCAAAAAGTATAGTTTGATATACTCTCATGTGTGGTATTGTACAGAACCAACATATATTTTGTAATCATCCAAAGCATATTGTGATATGTTACTTACATAACAAAAACATAGTTTAATATGTTATTTATCACATCCAAAGCATATACTGATATGTTAGTTACAAAACCAAAAACATGGTTTAATGTGTTATTTATAAATCCAAGGCATACTTGTAATATACTACTGAAAACTATTATTTTGAACAACTAAAGTATATTTAATATACTATCTATCAAACGATTTAGTTTTGGTTAGTGTTTAGATAACGGAACGAGTGTAATGTGATGAAAACATGGTAGATACGCCGCTGGTACTTCTTATATATAAGTGTTTTCATTGCATTACATACCGTGGCGTTATTTAGTACACTTGGGTTAACAATATTGGAACTGAAATATATTTTAATATATTACTTATTCAACTTTCTTAAAACCAAGGTATATTTTATATATACCATAAACGTTTTATTAAAACATTGTTTTTCAAACAAACTTAACTTATACAAACTCATTTTACATGGTTATTCAGTTAACCATACATTATTCTCTTATTTATACATATCATCTGATCCTATCGTTTTTCAAATGATTTACAAGACAAAGCAAAAATACGAGGTTCATGACTAAACATTTTCTCAAACTCAAGTCATGAACTCCGTTTTCACAAAACCTATGTATCTCACAGGCATTTTTTGCTGACGTACCTATTTTTACACATGTTTCAGGTGCTGTCTTGAGATGATTGTTGATGCATGCTACATTTAGGATGGACTCGTGCCTTAGCAACTTTAAAACTTGGAAGATCATAGTTGTACTTATGTGATTGTAATAGAACAACGAGTTCATTTAATCAATAAAACAATATTTAAATTTCCATGTGTTATGAAACAATGATTCTGTTACAACACTCCCCGACGTTTCCGCCACGTTTTGTATGTTCTACGTGGTCGGGGTGTGACAGAAAAGTTGGTATCAGAGCTCATGGTTATAGGGAATTAGGTTATTAGTAATGCTTTGACCTAGTCTATAACCTTCCTAGGACCCTAACGCGAGTTTACTTGCGTTTAGTCATAAAACAACACCGTCACCTATCCTTAGGCGACGACCGCAACAAGAACATAAATTTCAAAACCGCTTTGAAAACTAATCATCTGTTCTAGGATGATTGATTACTAGGTTTTGAACCCTCTGTTATAAGGTTTTGAACCCCTTTGAATTTTCAAAACTCTCGTCAAAGTTGGTCTAAATATTGTGAACACATGCAAACTGGAAGGGTGGGTGCCTGTACCCTGAGTTTTCTGTCTAAGGCTAGAGTGTTCGTACAAATCCACATAATCGGACCAGTCACTCTTACCTGGGAACTCTTGGGGTGAGTGTCCACTTATAGGCGAGCATGTCTTCGCGATACATTATTTTTGACCTATTTGCTTTGATTAATCACCAGGTCGTGTGTTGCTTTGTAGTAACAGACAGACGGCCACTATCCTTGCTTTCATCAGATTTGTTCCATCTCATTCTTTTCGTCTAATGCTCTCACTCATTTCCTCTCATGTTTCCTCTTTTAGAATGCCTCCTCGACGCGACAATCAGATGGCGAATGCCGAACTGGCGGAAATCATCGCGCAACAAATGGCTGCTGCCTTCCCAATTCTTTATGCTCAAATAACTCAAGCCATCAACAACAACAATGCTCCATGCAATTTCAAGATTTTTAACTCAGCTAAACCGCTCAAGTTCAATGGTTCTGAGGGAGCAACTGGTCTTCTTCAGTGGTTCGAGAGCATTGAGAACACTTTCCGTCACGTTCAGTGTCCTGAAAATCGCAAGGTCGAGTTTTCTTCGAGTGTGTTTCAGAAGAGGGCTCTTACATGGTGGAATGGGGTTATGAGAGACCGCGGTGCAGAGGTTGCATTAGCACAGACTTGGGCCGAGCTTAGGGCTCTTATGATGAAGGAGTTCTGTCCTCGTCATGAGCTTAGGGATCTAGAAAGGGAATTTGATGATTTAAAGCAAGACAGTGGGGAACATCGAGCCTATACTGATCGCTATGAGGAATTGAGCTTGTTATGCCCTACTATGGTTACGCCTCTGGATAAGGCGATTGAGAAATACATTGATGGGCTTCCTGACGTAGTTCAGGACATCGTTACTGGCAGCAACCCTACTACTGTCAGACAAGCCATTGAATTGGCTGCCACTCTGACTGAATCCCAAATCAGGAAGCGCAAGCTGTTTCGGAAGGGCGACTTAAGACCATCTGACAAGACTGCTCATGTGGAACCAAAGGAAGAAAGTGCTGAGGTGTCCAAGAAGGAAAAGCGCAAAGCCTCTCAAAGCTACGCTGTAACTGCTCAAGACAAACAAGTTGCACCAAACCAGCCAACACAACCTCGTAAAAGACAAAACTATGTTGGTACTGCACCGTTGTGCAACAAATGCAACCGTCATCATCTAGAGCAAGAGCAGTGTCACAAATGTACCCACTGTGGGCGGTTGGGACATTTGATCAATGTTTGTCGTTATGCAAATCAAGCTGCTGCAAACCCTGCTGCTGTTCAAGCACGGTTCCCCCTAGGGTCATGTTATAACTGTGGTGACCTTACCCACTACAGGAACAATTGCCCAAGGCTTGTTAACATACCTCCAGCGCGTGGACGAGTGTTCAACATCAATGAGGCAAACATGAACAATGATGCAGCAGTAAACAATTAGTGTTTTGTATTTCCTTAGTTGCTATCTTTTGACACTTCAAGACAAATCCGTTGCCACATAAATAAAGATTTGTTGTTTTTATTTCTGCAAAATTTATGCGTTTGTGTGAATGCTTGATGCAACTTTATGATGTCAGCCCAACGACAAACTACTCGTATGGTTCTGTCATATTATGATCACTTGTGATCTCCCCAAGAACCTTAAACTCTCGTTTCTTTTAAGAAACAAAGTCAAACACTTATTGAGAATCCCTCTATCTTTATAGATAGATCTTCATAAATCGTTAAAGTGCCAAATGAAATCCATAGGTTGGATTCCTAGTGTGCCTTAATATCCATACCTAAGGATAACAAAATAAAGAATCAAGTTAACTAAATTTGTGCTTATGTATTTTCTTACATGTTTTGAGGTTGTATGTGATCCATCCAAATCCTCATAGAATCTTTCATATCTTCATACGAGAGATTCATAATGGGATATCCAAAGATACTATCTTAAACCCTTAATGGATTTCAACAGTGTAGTTAAGTCCCTCGGGTTATAAAGTATTATTCTATAATTGGACCTCTTGAAAGGTCTGCTTAAACAGATTGATTTTGAAAATCTGATTAGAAATATCATGTGATGATTTAAAAATGATCCCTTAAGCGGTCTATTTAAAGAGATCGTACGACGGTCTAGTTAAGAAGATCATGTGTTGATCTAGTTAAAAGATCGTTCGTTGATCGAATTAAAAGGATCCTTTGGTGGTCTAGTCAAATCGCTTCATATTTATTCAAGTAATTTTCCTACGGATTATGAAATGGACTGTGCGGACTGTGCAAGGAATTACGTAATTATGGAGGCCTACATAATTATGGAATTCAGTGCACAGGAACCACAGGAAGTTTCATCATGTGTTAAGACCTAGTAACAAGAATAATGATACGGGAGAAGTCTCGGACCTCGACCAATGTCATTTATTCTCACACTCCCCCAATTCTGATCTCAATCACACACCAAGTTTTCCTATGATAAGCCTTCATAAGAAACGTTCGTCAATCAGTAGTTCAAAATTTCGTGTTTTACTATTTCAAGGAATTCACTCTGAGGGTTAACAAATTCGCTAAGAATCCTAACATGGCCCAGAGTTTTACCTAAGGGTTCAATGGATCTATTATAAGGCGAAACCTTCACAGCTGTCCTCACGAGTTTCCTCTAGAATTAAATTTCGGGACGAAATTTCCTAAAGTAGGGGAGACTGTGACACCTGTGTCACTTCAACCATCAAACAAATGCCAAACCAAGGAAATATTGTATTTCATACTTGGGATTTGTATAAATATGTGTATGCTTTGCACATATCAATTCTTGTTCAATTTCATACTCTACAACGCTTTCTAGAGAATTATACGCAAACTGGTGCATAAACGTACTCAGTTTAATGCGAAAAATACTCCGGGAGACCATCATACACTTAACATACCTTAAATAACCTTTACATAACTTACAAATAAGTTTTGAAGGCATTGGTATGGCAAAAACAAGTTAATTCGCTTACAGGGACTAAACTTGACAAACTGCGAAAGTATGCCAATTTGAACTGTAACGAACATTCCGGAACATGTCCATAAGTTAAACATACCATATATATCCTTTACATAGCTTAGAAATAGGCTTTGAGGGGTTTGGTATGCTAAAACAAACTTTTGGATCATTCAGGGGCTAAAAGTGTCAAAAAGTGCACAAGTTTGCACTTTCGCGCATAACTCACGTTCTGAATACATCCGGACATCCAAAAATTTATGTAAGCATCCTTATATTATGCCTTAGTGTTTGGCATGAGAAAAATCCATTTGTCGCGTCATTTGGATCATCTTTCGCGCTTATGCGCATTCCGTCGTAATTAAGCGAACATCGCGATCGTACGGCCAAACGAACCGACATCCGGAATATTTTTGAGCATATTTTAAGTCCCCTACACTTTAACTTCATCTTAGAGCCTTGAAATGAGGTTAACGGGGCTTAAACGTGCCAAAAATGGGCCAAAATACGTGTTTCTGAAGTGCAAGGACCAAAATTGAAAATTCTGGTCTGGGAACCTTAGGCGGGGCGCGTAAGGATTTGCCAAATCCTTAGGCGGGCCGCGTGAACATGTCTGACAGAAGATTTTGCATTTAATGCAGAATCTGGCCTTTCGTTCGATCAAAGGGCGATGCCTTTTCACCCAAATGAAGGGCCAAGGGTCAAGTTCACTGAATTTAACCCCTGGACACATGTACGCACGAGATCAAGGCACGATATTCGATAAAACGATCCTAACGGTTCCACTTTTCCTATAAATACCCCCCCCCTTTTGTGTAAAAATCACAAAATCAGATCTTAAAGCTCTAAGTTGAAACCATTGTTTCATACCTGAGCTATTTGGTCTTGATTAGCACTCGGGGACCCTCCGTAAGTCTTCTTTCGCTCTTTTATTCGCTTTTCGAGTCCGAAAGTCAACGTTTTGTTGACTTTCTGCATTGACCAGCTTTTGGTCAATGTGAAGTTCATGGAACTTCATAACGTGAGCGTGATCACGATGGTTATGGTCCATAGTGACCATACCTACTGATTACCACGTTATCTAGGCTCAGTGACGAGTCGTAGTTTCGGCCAAAATGCGCATTCTTGCGTATTTTGTAACCAAACTACTCGTGGGCATCAAAGCCGTTTGTTTTGATGCCAAACCTGTTTCTAAACTTAGTTAAGCATGTTCTAACATGCTTAGCTCGTCACTTTTAGTTTAGTGCTTATATAGGGTCGTAAGGTAAGCGATTTAAACCATCGCTTATACTTTCGAACCCGACCCATTTGGTCGGTCATTAGGACCCGACCAAACACATTAGGTGACCATAGCTATAACCTTCCGAGGTTATACCGTGTGGTCGCAATGTTAGGCGTCCCGAACGCGTTCTACGCGAACGACGCGTTAGGGTAGCATAAGCTACCTAAACGGGTCGTGATGGACCGTAAGCACTTAGATTAGGTTTCATTTTAGTATGTAGGCTTTGCTAAGCCATATCACACGAGTCTCCATACTCGTTTGGTTTACGAACCCGCGTACTGTCCGATCCTTCCGATTTGGTCCGGTATATTAACATAGCTACCTATTAGGTGCCGTTTGATATCCCGTGATCTTTAGCATTATCTGGTTGTTATACAAGGAACTCAAAGCAATCTCAGGTGAGTACATTGAACCCCTCTTTTACTGTTTTCCAAACTGTTTTGGGGTGAAGCATGTGTACCTATCTGTTATTTTCATGATTTCAGAGAATAATTGATTATACATGTTAGTATTTATCTTTTGACAAACTAAATGACTATCTATGGTTTAAACACTGATTTCTCAAAAATTACAAAAGTAATTGTTGGAATAGTACTTATTTTGTTCACCAGACCGATTGGTAGTATGATATAGCGCTATAGGACTAGACACCCCATTCCTGTTGTCATGGAATGTCTGAAACCAATTTATTTCTCCATCCAAATAGGGATTTCCTTTGTGGTATCCTTATAGTCTCAAAGGTGTAGTTTGATGCACCAGGTCTGAATGAATTCTTAAATCGCACCTTTAAAGTATATTTTGATATACTCCCAAAAAGTATAGTTTGATATACTCTCATGTGTGGTATTGTACAGAACCAACATATATTTTGTAATCATCCAAAGCATATTGTGATATGTTACTTACATAACAAAAACATAGTTTAATATGTTATTTATCACATCCAAAGCATATACTGATATGTTAGTTACAAAACCAAAAACATGGTTTAATGTGTTATTTATAAATCCAAGGCATACTTGTAATATACTACTGAAAACTATTATTTTGAACAACTAAAGTATATTTAATATACTATCTATCAAACGATTTAGTTTTGGTTAGTGTTTAGATAACGGAACGAGTGTAATGTGATGAAAACATGGTAGATACGCCGCTGGTACTTCTTATATATAAGTGTTTTCATTGCATTACATACCGTGGCGTTATTTAGTACACTTGGGTTAACAATATTGGAACTGAAATATATTTTAATATATTACTTATTCAACTTTCTTAAAACCAAGGTATATTTTATATATACCATAAACGTTTTATTAAAACATTGTTTTTCAAACAAACTTAACTTATACAAACTCATTTTACATGGTTATTCAGTTAACCATACATTATTCTCTTATTTATACATATCATCTGATCCTATCGTTTTTCAAATGATTTACAAGACAAAGCAAAAATACGAGGTTCATGACTAAACATTTTCTCAAACTCAAGTCATGAACTCCGTTTTCACAAAACCTATGTATCTCACAGGCATTTTTTGCTGACGTACCTATTTTTACACATGTTTCAGGTGCTGTCTTGAGATGATTGTTGATGCATGCTACATTTAGGATGGACTCGTGCCTTAGCAACTTTAAAACTTGGAAGATCATAGTTGTACTTATGTGATTGTAATAGAACAACGAGTTCATTTAATCAATAAAACAATATTTAAATTTCCATGTGTTATGAAACAATGATTCTGTTACAACACTCCCCGACGTTTCCGCCACGTTTTGTATGTTCTACGTGGTCGGGGTGTGACAAGATACAAGATTACATATATATATATATATATATATATATATATATATATATATATATATATATTTGTTGAAATATATATCTAACAGTTTAAGAATTCATTCATCTAATACACAGTACAACGAACAATAAAGACATACAAGTCTTCCACATATTTAAGACACAAGACTTGTACTCAAGTTATTTACAAAGACCGAAGTGTCTAACAAATATAGAACGTTTGTAGGTCGTGACACTATTCAGGACGACCGTACGTCAGATCACAGTTACTTACCATTCACGGACGCAATTCTGTGAGTTCATGTCCCCTATTCTTTTAAATGTTTTACAACTTTACAACTATCGGGGAAAATACATGTTTATAGTATTATAAGTCATGGAATGAAACACCTTAGATCATGTGCAATTAGGGTCATACATCTAAGCACCATTAATCCAGTTTGGACCTAGGTACAGAGGGTTAGATCTAATGGGTTTTGGCGAGCCCCACTCTTGGTCGTGGACCCATACAGAAGAGTACGTTTGTGTCCCAGTCGATAGTAGTCGACACTAAATCGTCTAGGTTTGGATTGCTTCCTATTTCGTCACACATATTAATGTCCTCGCGAAACATTAATGATCAACGATTTCATTGACGCTTTACATACTACTACATTACATACAGATATATCTTATACAACTCACATTTTATGGATACAGTTTAAACAACTCACATTTTATGGATACATTTTATACAACTCACATTTTATGGATACATTTTATACAACTCACATTTTACAGATACATTTTATACAACTCACATTTTAAAGATACATCTCATATAACTAAACTGCATGAACTCGCCAACTTTTGTTGATGTTTTCAAACTTAACATGTATTTCAGGAAATTAGTGGACCATGCGGACATTTCAGTCAAGGAAATCAAGTATTAAGACTCCATGCCACCATTTGAAGGGCTTGCCCGTTATATACCGCCTCTTTGCGGTGATATAGTGGTCAAAGCCTTGACATTTTAAGACTTACATTTTGATGTATAAAACAATAACAACTTATTTTCATTTGATTTTTTTTTTTGTAATCAATACATTTAACTTATGTTGCGTTCTTTTAAAACGATTACGACAATGGCATTGGAGCTTGTTTTTATTCATTTAGTATGTTCACTTATATTGTTATGCAATGAGAACCGATCAGATCACACCTCGCGCTTCCGCTACGAGCGGGTGTGACAGATTGGTATCAGAGCATCGATTGTAGTGAACCAGGATTCTTTCTCGTGTCTAAGTCTATAATCACTAGGGACCTCTCACGAAAACCTCTTGTTCATGTTGAACAGATTTTAAATAAAATTGGATAGGTCAAAAGGTTTTCATTGCATAAACATTTTTCTAGGTCCACTACAACAAAAATTCACTTCACATAAATCAAGCGAGGACATTTCCATGGGTGAAGTCTATGAGAAATAGACACATTACATTGACAGACTATGTGCCTACAACACATTACATTATCATTTTACGCATTAGAAACAATTTACAAGTTCGGCTTATACAAGATAGAAATCCTTGATTGATACGATTTTTACATGATTATACATATAAGTTATTCATATATGTGTTGTACAAAATATTTGGCAAGAACAAAATGCCTTCGACTTCGAATTCCATTGTCATCCTTGACACGCATAACATCCTTAAGACACACTATCTTTTACACAAGACATGATACTCTATTTCAGAACATGACATATTTTCTACAATTCATCTTCCATGAGAATATCGACCTCGTGTCTATTTCGGAGCTTATGACGAACGTGGTTCCTAAGTGAGACCATAAAGTATTGATCCCATGGAAGATGGTTGCTTTCTGATGGATGCTGAGATACCTGACTTCAGTAGTGACGATGAGGTGGAGGTGGCAGCCTTGGACAATAACTCCATTAGTGGGATGAGGTCCCTGTGGCTCATACAAATCATAATTGACGACACTCTTGTCCAGACAAGGAAGATGAAGTACTCATTTTAAAGGTGCCTCTCCAGTTGTTATTTTTACAAATTCTCTCAATTTTTATTTCATCTAACGCCGTGCTATTCCGCGAGTAATGACAACGGACGTTGACGCGTGAACTATCACGAAGTTTCCTTCTATGTTGAAGGTATATAGACAATAGTGTCCTCTCTCTGACTGATCGCCTGCTCTGAACGAGAGAATGCTAGGGTGACCATGCAAGACAATTTATTATTACGGGGGCCCACGTAATAACAACTTGTAGTGCATGGAAATTCTGGTGGACTCTGCGGGTCAAGCTAATGATCACTATCCATTAAAAATTTTTAAGTATTCAAGTTTCTATCCAGTAGAACACTAACCAAGATAGTTACTATAACACCCTACAATACAATACAGGAAGACGATACGTATTCATTTGCGTCTAAACATTTGATCTATAACACGAGTTGTTCGAGACTAGTCATCTAAACAAACAAAACTTGTTAACCACTTATGGAGGATCTTTCCTCAACATTCTAGAATTCTTGTACATGAGTTGGTTCCTTGGTGTCTATGGCACCTTATCTTACTTATTGGAAATGAATACAATAAATTTCGTCATTTGACATTTTTCCTATCCAAAGGGATAGTATGGCATGAGCCATGGTACAACTCCCTCATTGCATTCTATTCGACATCTATGAAGATCTTAATGATCTTGTTGGAGCTCGTGAAGCTCAAGCACTATTACCATATTCGTCACATGGGCAAGTACAGCAAGGGAATCTCTCTACTTCGGATGATCAAAGCCTATGTATTATGGAATGCATACTATAAGGATGGCGGCCACTGGTTGGTTTCCCCTCCTCAACAAATTATTTCGTTTTCCACTTAGACATATGTCCAGTACACGCAAGAGGTGCTATGCATTTTGGTTGCGGTTATCCACATTATTATTTATTGAAACATGTATAAACAATACGATCTTAAGGATTTTATGACCAAATTTCCTTCTTCATTCTTGGGCACATGATAGACTATATTTATCCAAAATATATGTCTAGATTCTTTTAATGTTGTATATTAAAAAGATCATGGCGCCAGGAGGATGGTCTACACCCAAAAAGGGGTTAACTAATCAACATCTCACAGTCAAACTAAAGTTCTTATGGAACAACACGAGGGTGCAGAAATTGCACAACATGAGGTTAATCCGGACGACACTAGTAAAGGTACTAGTGGTACTGGTAGTTCAAGTGATTCAAATCCCGATGGATCGGGAATGAGTAGCAATGCCACACCAGAAGATGCGACCACACAAGGCCTTAATTTTAAGACTTTTTGGACTGTAAGCGACAAGACCTCGTTAATACGAGAGGTGCGGTAGGTTCTGTCTGCCAGGTAAAGACAATGAAGTCAGTTAGTCATACTAGGAAACACATTCTTAAGTAGACAATTAGATACACAGAGAGTCTCCTGCTGAATGCAACCTTAACTTGGTGGAATCTCCAGGTACAAACGCTAGGAAGGGATACATTGAAAAAGTTGTTGGGGGAAGAACTCAAGGATCTTATACGAGAAGAGTATTGCTCGCTGATTTAAATTCTAAGGTTGGAAACAAAATTCTAGAACTCGATCATGATTAGAGCCAATGTTGTTGGTTACACTCGAGGCTTTCACGATATGTCACGGGTTGTTTCCATACTACGTAACACCCGAATTCAAACGCATTGCGCGTTACATATGGGATTTAGCCCCGGAGATCCGAGGCATGACCGCATCATCCCACCGTACCTCGATCACTCAAACAGTAGTTACTCGACACGTTTCCAATCAACCAACATTTCACATCCATGTTATTTGATACTGGTGCCAATTTTAGCTTCATCTCAACATTTCACATACATGAGTTTCATGGCTGGGGACGGGATTGTCCTAGCTACAATTAGGGATTGGGTTATCCTACATCTAAACATATGGTTGGGTTATCCAACATCTAAACATATGGATCGGGTTATCCTACATCTAAACATATGGATTGGGTTATCCTACAATTTAAACATAGGGTTCGTAAAACTATACAGTGAAATCCTCGCCACACAGAATTTAAAATGTACTTGGCCTAGAGCCAAGTAAGCTAGATGTCTCCTCATTCTATAGAATCGACATACGGTAAACTAGTCGAGTCAGGGAAAGTTGTTAGACGATGTTCCTTGGAACTTGGTGAGCGAAGATTCAGTATCGATCTCTTACCCGTTGAGTTGGGTAGTTTCGACGTAGTGGTTAGCATGGATTGGTTATCCGATAACCAAGCCGAAGTCTTTTGTCATGAGAAGGTCATTCGCCTACCACCACTGAACAAAGAGACACTTGTTATTCACGGAGAGAAGCACGACACACCATTGCGGATCATCAATTGCATGAAGGCACAGAACTGCTTACGGAAAGGTTGGGTTGCCTTTCTGGCACATGTTGTCGGCAAGAAGGCCGTTAGGCCGAAGCTGACAGATATATCAGTGATAAAAGAGTTTCCTGAAGTCTTTCCTGAAGACTTATCAGGACTATAACCATATCGAAAAGACGAGTTTCATATCGACTTGGTACCGGGAACCGCACCCGTAGCCAAATCTCCATATCGATTAGCACCTTCTAAACCTTGTAGTTGACCGAATAAGGATGTTGTGAGTTCACAACCCCCACTCTTTATCATTCTACATCTTTTTAAAAGTTTTTGGGGGAGAGATGCAAGTTTTGCAAAAGTGCACAACATTTCAATGAACGAAAATTCAATTTTCTAAACCATGTTACAAATAAATTTCCAACTAACATGGTTTATGAAAGGTTCAAGCTTCTACTCCAAGATAGACTTACGATCGCCAGACGAGTACAGAACAATATTTGAGAACCATTTTAGAACTACTCAAGAAGGAGACACTAATGCGAGTTTTGGATTCGTGAAGTACAATTTCTCGGGCAGATAGTGAACGAGAAATGAATTCAAGTAGACACCTCGAAGATCAAAGCAATTAAGAACTGGGAAGCACCAAAGACTCCAACAGAAGTCTAACAATTCTTGGGATTAGCAGGGTACTATCGGAGATTCACAGAGAATCATTATAAAATTTCTCAACCATTAACCTCCCTCACCCAAATCGAGAAACAAGAAGAATCATTTCAACTTCTCAAGGATAAGTTGTGCGATGCATCAATCTTATCACTACCCGATGGTACCGATGACTTCGTAGTTTACTGTGATGCTTCGCATCAAGGATTGGGCTGCGTACATATGCAACGGGAGAAAGCTATCGCGTACGCATCACGTCAACTGAAAGTTCATGAAAAGAACTATACCACTCACGACCTCGAGTTAGGTACGGTGGTATTCGCTTTGAAAATATGGCGACATTACTTATATGGTACTCAGTGTACGATTTTCACGGATCATAAAAGTCTTCAACATATATTCAATCAAAAAGAACTAAATATGCGCCAGCAACGTTGGATTTAATTGCTGAACGACTATGATTGTGAAATAAAGTACCATCCGGGCAAGGTGAATGTTATAGCAGACGCCTGGAGCCGCAAGGAACGAGTTAGAACTTTGAGAGTTCGAGCATTAGAGACGATGATTCGCACGTATCTTACCACACGAATTCATGATGCACAACAAGAAGCGCTCAAGGAAGAACATATTCGAGCAGAAACACTTTGCGTCACATAAAAACAATTAGTGCCGAAAGAAGATGGAACTTTATAATTTATGGGTAGAATTTGGGTTCCACTCTTTGGCGGCCTTTGAGATGCTTGACTTGCGCGATGGTCAAGGCAGAATATCAGAAACCCTCAGGTTTGCTACAACAACCTGAGATTCCTGTTTGGAAATGGGAACAAATATCGATGGACTTCATTACGAATTTACCCAGGACCACAAGAGGCCATGGCATGATATGGGTAATCGTCGATAGATTGACAAAGTTCGCACACTTCTTGCCGATTCGGGAGAAGGATAGCACAGAGAAACTAGCGGAACTCTATCTCAAAGAAATAGTGGCTCATCATGGAGTGCCTATTTCAATCATTTTAGAACGAGACGGTCGCTTCATTTCAAGAATTTGGAAGTCATTTCGAGAGGCCTTTGGATCTCATTTAAATCTAAGCACGGCCTTTCATCCACAAACTGACAGCCAGAGTGAACGGACAATCCAAACACTCGAAGACATGCTTTGTGAGTGTGTTATGGATTTGGGCGGCAACTGGGATACTCACTTACCATTGGTTGAGTTTTCCTACAACAACAGCTACCACACAAGTATACAAGCTACACCATTCGAAGCTCTTTACGGTCGGAAGTGTTGCTCTCCGCTACATTGGGCGGAAGCGGGCGATAAACAACTAATCGGTCCGGAGTTAGTCCAAGAGACTACGGATAAAATCTTTCAGATCAGATACCCTATCAAGGCAGCTCGCGATCGACAAAAGAGCTACGCAGACAAGAGACGGAAGCCATTATCTTTCAAGGTCGGAGACAAAGTCTTATTGAAAGTCTCGCCTTGGAAGGACGTAACGAGGTTCGGTAAGCGTGGAAAGCTTAACCCTCGTTATGTAGGATAATTTGAAATCTTAGAAAAGATTGGCACCGTTGCCTACAAGTTGAAGTTACTAGAAGAAATAAGTAGTGTACACGACACATTTCATGTGTCAAATCTCAAGAAGAGTCCAACGCAAGAAACAGTTGTCATCCCGGAGGATGAGATTCACATTCATGACAAACTCCAATTCACAAAGCACTTGTTAAAGTCATGGACCGGAAAGTCCAGAAAACACGAAGAAGTTGTAACATATTAGTAAAAATTCGTTGGAACTCTCGACACGGACCCGAATATACCTGGGAACGTGAAGATCAAATCAAAACCAAAATACCCCCACCTGTTCGAGAATACTCCTGCAAAGGATGACTCAACTTGAATTTCGGGACGAAATTCTCAATAACAGGGGGAGAATGTGACAACTGCCACTTTTCGGTAACTTTCTTACACCTAAAGTACTCATTTTAGTTACATTTTTATGCATTTTTTTTACACTCGAACTGCGTATTTCGTGACATACACTTAGAGTACTCATGGAATACTTACTTAGGATGCATATGATTCATTTTTATTAAGTACATTTGACACAATTTAAACAATGCATCGAAACTACTAGAAAAGCACCTAGTAAACTAGTATTCTGTCGAAAACGCAGGAACCGCATAAACCATCTAAATGACATCTTTAGGACTTAGACGAAGGTCCAACATCTAATATATATTAAACCCTAACTAGGAATGCAAGGGTTTGATTTAAAACCTTTCCAAAGTCCAATAACACTAAAAACTACCCGAAAAGCACTAAAAGCGACGACTTCAACACTTTTTCGCAGAAATTCTACAGAAATCAGCCATTTAATATTTTTGCAACATGTAAAAGTGCTATTTAACATAGAATTCATATGAGGATACCTTCGGGTATCATCCGAACCAATAACTACATCAATTCACACAAGTTACACAACTTAGCGTTCAAATAACGTCTAACCGAAACAATTCGAAACGAATATCCGAACAATATCAAATCTTTTTTTTAGTGACCATCTAGTGTTAATTGGATCATTATGGTCTAGTAATGGTCACTTAACACCTTCTAAACACTTAAGAACTTGAACATCTAAAGCTTTCCTAAACAACACCTAATAAAAACTAACACAGTTTTACTAAGAAAACAAGCTTTCCTAACATTTCACCTAATAAAAACTAACCCTTGTGGGACCCAATTTTTTTTACCATTGTTTCCATAAATATCATGATATTTTACCATGGTTGCAAGTTGTTTAACCAAGTGGACAAGTTGGTGAAGTTAGTGAAAGACTTTAAACACTTTGATTCATAATCAACAAAGCACTTCATCTCATTTTTCATTATCTTTTTCACACACTTAAGAAACTCTCTCAACATTCATATATTATCCAAGAACACCATAAAAAATATTTCACCTTTCAAGCCTTCTTTGATGATCAAGATGGAGCTTGAAGATACTTAAGGTGATCTAAAGCAACAACAAGAAGAAGCAAGCCTTTTCATCCATTCAAGAGCTTTCAAAACACCAAGATCAACACTTTTTCTTTTCTTTAATCCTCATTAAGATCATCCCTAGCCATTAGTGCTAGAAGTAAGCTTCTAAAATCTCTTTTTCATACTTATTTATGTATTATTTGGTTAAAGAACATGTAATAAACTAAATAATCATACAAAATAATATGAAAATACAAAGAAGCAAAATAATAATCATGATATAAAAGTTTGTTTATGTTGTGATTTAAAAATGATTACTTGCATATTTGGTCTAGTTTTGATGATTAGCATACAAATAACTTGTTAGATGATGTTTAAAAACATAATCTAACAAGTGTACATGAAAATGTTTAGGGGTTTTGTTAAACATATATGTTTAGATGGATGATCATGATCTTTGATTTTGTTAAAGTATGTAAGTTTTTTTTTAACTAAAAATAATACTTTTACAAAGTTATAAAAAGAAACATACAAGATGGGTTTTATAAAAAGCTTGTTAAAACTAGAAGTAAAGTATGATTTTTGAACTAGTAAACATATGTAAAGATCATACCAAAACCCTACATGATTATGAGTTCATCTTGTTACGTTTATGTTATAAATCTTATATGTTTTTATTAAGAAAAATATGAGAAGATTAGTGGTGATTTTTTTAGAAAAAGATATGTTTTATTAAACATGGCAATGTTCATATTTCTAATAAAATATGGCAAATTTTTCTTAAAAATCATAAGTTATAAGAACTATTATTTTTGACAAGATCTTTATTAGATTAAAAGATTTTAAAGATAGTTTTTATAAAAGCAAAGTTTGATATAAATATATATTTTTTTGAGAAAATATATATTTAGTTAACTTAACAACTTATGTGTTATGTCTTATTTGTTTGTATTAGTTATATTTATGATAACTAGGAACTTGAATACAATGGTACAGATGAACACAATGTACATTTCGACTAAAGTCTTACAAGACTACAGTTAAATACGCCTTAAAACACACTTACGGACATTCCGAGCTTTCGAACACAACTTATGGTCAAAACGGACGACGGGCGAATCTATGAACATATCGCCATTCCGAGGAGTTACTACGACGTTTAGGCGATCTTTCGACGCGAATACATACAAATCACCGACAACAATATCCGGATTTTTTGAAACTTATAAAAACTATTATGTATTCTTTTAACTAAAAAGCCTATACTTAGTAACTTTTATAAAAAAAAATGAAAGAATATATTTTTAACACATGGGCTTATTTTATAACAAATGGGCTTATTTTACATATGGGCCTATTTTATATAAATGAGCTTATTTATGATACAAATGGGCTATTTTACAAATGGGCTTATCATCCTAATTGGGCTTAACATAAATACATGGGCTAAGCCCAATATCAAGATTCATGGGCTAAGCCCAAAACCCAACATATGGGCCAAGGCCCAATAACATTAAGCCCAATAACCTTTAGGCCCAACACTATTGAGGCCCAACACTATTGAGGCCCAACATTATTTGGGCCCAATAACATGAATTCTTGGGCTAAGCCCAATGACATATAATTGATAAAAATTACAATTATACAATTTACTTATACAAAGACACGTAATCAAGAAGACAAGACTCGATGATACAACTCACAAGATACAAGATTACATATATATATATATATATATATATATATATATATTTGGTGAAATATATATCTTACAATTTAAGAATTCATTCATCTAATACACAGTACAACGAACAATAAAGACATACAAGTCTTCCACATATTTAAGACACAAGACTTGTACTCAAGTCATTTACAAAGACCGAAGTGTCTAACAAATATAGAACGTTTGTAGGTCGTGACACTATTCAGGACGACCGTACGTCAGATCACAGTTACTTACCATTCACGGACGCAATTCTGTGAGTTCATGTCCCCTATTCTTTTAAATGTTTTACAACTTTACAACTATCGGGGAAAATACATGTTTATAGTATGATAAGTCATGGAATGAAACACCTTAGATCATCTGCGATTAGGGTCATACATCTAAGCACCATTAATCCAGTTTGGACCTAGGTACAGAGGGTTAGATCTAATGGGTTTTGGCGAGCCCCACTCTTGGTCGTGGACCCATACAGAAGAGTGCGTTTGTGACCCATAGTAGTAGTCGACACTAAATCGTCTAGGTTTGGATTGCTTCCTATTTCGTCACACATATTAATGTCCTCTCGAAACATTAATGATCAACGATTTCATTGACGCTTTACATACTACTACATTACATACAGATACATCTTATACAACTCACATTTTATGGATACAGTTTATACAACTCACATTTTATGGATACATTTTATACAACTCACATTTTATGGATACATTTTATACAACTCACATTTTATGGATACATTTTATACAACTCACATTTTACAGATACATATTATACAACTCACATTTTAAAGATACATCTCATACAACTAAACTGCATGAACTCGCCAACTTTTGTTGATGTTTTCAAACTTAACATGTATTTCAGGAAATTAGTGGACCATGCGGACATTTCAGTCAAGGAAAGCAAGTATTAAGACTCCATGCCACCATTTAAAGGGCTTGCCCATTATATACCGCCTCTTTGCGGTGATATAGTGGTCAAAGCCTTGACATTTTAAGACTTACATTTTGATGTATAAAACAATAACAACTTATTTTCATTTGATTTTTTTTTGTAACCAATACATTTAACTTATGTTGCGTTCTTTTAAAACGATTACGACAATGGCATTGGAGCTTGTTTTTATTCATTTAGTATGTTCACTTATATTGTTATGCAATAAGAACCGATCAGATCACACCTCGCGCTTCCGCTACGAGCGGGTGTGACAGCTCACCCTTCTCAGATTTACCAACAAATTGCAGTATCTTTCGATTATCTGCTTTGTGCTCTCATTTTTCAAACCACGAAACAAATCAAACTCTTTCTTCAAAAGCGATTTCGTGTTCTTGATCATTTCTTGACTACCAACAAACTTTGATCTTAAAGCTTTCCAAATCGAATAAGAACTTCCATTATGTTGCAATAAGACCATGTTGTCTTTTTTCACAGCTTGTTGTAGCAAACTTAGCATCATTTTCTCATTTTTGTATTTCTTTTTATCATCAATGCTCATATCTTTGATTGGAATTTCTTCTTCATCGTCATTTGTCGGTCTAACGTACTTTGTCTCAACACATTCCCAAGCATCTAAATAGTTTGCTTGTACCCAGTTCTCAAACCGTCCTTCCCAACCTTTACACTCCTCGATATTCATGTGCTTAGGCGGTTTTTGCATAGTCCCCGTTTCGTTTTCCAACATTGTCTGCTGAGTCACAGTCATCGGGGTAGCAAAGGCGTTATAATATTCCTCTTCCATGATTCGGTTTTTTCAAGAATTTTCAAAACTGTCTTTCAAGCGAAATTACTATGTTCAAGCGGAATCAATTCGTTCAAGCGAAATCTCCTTTCAAGCGAGATAGCACTTTCGAGCGGAATCACCAGGTATTTTCAAGCGAAATTAACTCTGAAGCGGAATAGTGATTCAAGCGGAATCACTTCAATACTTTTCAAGCGGAATACGGTTTCAAGCGGAATCAAATTGAACTTTCAAGCGGAACCTGGTTTTCGAGCGAAATCAACAGAATTTTCAAGCGGAAACTGATTTTCAAGCGGAACCAACAAACTGATTTCGCTTGAAATGCTGCTGATGTCATCATACACTCGCTGATATTCAAGCGGAATTACAGATTTTACTTGTTTTAGTTCGAATTTAAAGCTGAAACTTTCAAAGTTTTGTTAAAATACAATTCCGAGTATAATGTGCAAAAATCAGAACATTTTGACCGTGAAAAGTTGTAAATTTTGAAAAAGAAGGTGTAGAAATCAGAAAATGCAGCTGAATTGTATGAACTCTTCCTCCTGAGCTCTGATACCACTTGTAGGATCGTTTTCGGACCCGAATGAGTCGATCAGAAGAGTGTTACTCAGTTTGAACGGCGGAAACAGACAAACTGACGTCAATTCAGCAATATACACACTATAAACTGTCGTTCTATTGATATTTATGACAAATACAGCGAGACGACACTTCGGCAGCACTTCGTTGCAAAACCGGAAAACTTCTCCTGTGATTTCGCTTGAACAGCCATATTTATAGGCAATGTGATTCTGCTTGAACATGTTTCAAGCGGAATTAGAACAATTACTTTCAAGCGAAATCAACAACTTATCTCGAGCGGAATTAGAACTTAACTGATTTCGCTTGAACATGACTTGATGTCATTTCAAGCGGAATCACCACTAATATCCACTTTCTCGATTTTCGTGCCCTGATCTAACTAGTTTTATACAAGACTCGATACAAGACGAAGTCGACAGACGCATGCACCAACAAACACCATTTACACAAACTGTTTTTTTGACTTTGGTTGTTTAAGAAACATGTTTCGACAATTTGTTTTCTGACAAACATCAATTGGCATAACACCATTTGCACAAACTGATTTGCATATTTCACTATATTTTCATAAACCATAAAGATGACTTAAACAAACACATTTCATTAATTCATGTTTTACAATAAAGATATTACATGAACCATAACAGCCAACTAACCTACACTGATCAACTAACCCTAACCAGAATTGATCAAATCAACAAAAACCTAACCCTAATTCAAATATCCAGTAACAACAAACAAACAAACCCTAAAATCATCAACAACACCAAGATTATCTTGTTCTTCAATCGATTTTTTCTTGCAGCTAAGCAACTTCAAGCTCGATTTGGTTTCTGTATCTTAGAAGACTTGGAATGATTGCAATTGCACGTCGACACATTAGGGGGTCCACCCAACCTACGAACCTTACACATTTGGGGTTCTGTAAATTAGAATGAAGGTCAGTATTCTAATTCCCTAAATTCTGAAGTGGAATAAATGATTTAGAGAAATTACCATGTCAGGGCATGCATAGAAACGACGTCCAAGGTTGAGATCCAAGATGTACGTATGGTTGCATCTTGACCACATGTGCAAAGCACCATTGTTGAACGATGACCTAAGGTTGCGAGGTTGAGGATGATGATCTTCTGAATTGCTATGAGGATGAAGATGATAATTAGCTAGGTATTAATAGGGCAAATGATAATAAAATGTTAAATAAGCAAAGGAAATGACGAAAATACCCTCATGTGAGGGACACGTGAGGGGACTTAATGTTTAAAACAAACGTCTGTTAGGCCCATGGACTATCCGAGTAACAAAATAACAAACCACAGATAACACACCTGCTATTTTCAAAAGTTAAGGACTAAACGTGAAACCATAGGGACTATCCGAGCAATTAATTATAATATATTTGTTATTTTCTTTTCTTTTTCTTATAGAACAATATTATACTTTTATTTAAATATTAAGTTACTAGTATTAAGCCCTTGCGTTGCAGCGGTTGTAATAAAACTATGCGAAGTAGTAGCAATACTATACCATTGTCAGTGACCACCAACACCGGAAAAGCTCGTAAAAACAAAATAAATAAAAATGGGAAAAAATAACGCCAAGAGAAAAGTAAACGTAAAATCTTTGAATTACGCACGCACGTTGCTGAGAAATTAAACCGAAACGTAAAACATAGAAAAAATAACTAACTCCATCCCGGACCCGCGCGTTGGACGAACTTTTCAAACGCAGAAAAATAGATGTGACGCTACGGGCCAGTCAAACGGGAAAAATACACAAAAAAACGTTGAACCTCACACGCACGTTGCGATGCGTTAACTCACAAAATTTAGAATGAAACGAAAAACTTGGGAAAGATGAAAAGCAAGGTGGACCAAAATTGAAAATAAAAAAGAGTTGGGATTAAATTGGAAAAGATGAAAAACTTTGGTTTAAAAGTAAAAAAACAAAGGATCTAAATTGCAAAATTGAAGTTATTTATTAATTTTAGATAACGATAAGAATAAAAATAAGTAATATCTATATATTGGTTATTAATTAATACTAATATTAAAAGATTTTTATTAAATAAATATAAATAAATTTTATAAGGTTGAGGGAGAGAATGACATGTGACATTATTTGTAGTCTTTTATTATAAGTTAGATTAGATATTAGATATTCTCATGTATCACATGGTTTAAATAATGAAAACTTTTGTTTGCATAACACAATAAGACAAGTAGGTGTATTTGATAATCATCCTTGCTTATAATAATTAACACTTAATCCGTTTCTAAAGTGCTTAATAGCACACTCATCACAATCATCAATTCTTTAGGAAACTTTTTAATCATTCATACATCATTAGCCAATGAAGTAATGAAATAATTTTCGTCAAATACATCATAAAATTTGCCTTATATTTGAATCAGAAATGTGCAAAAATATAATTATCATTAAAAATCTAATATAGAAAAATTCATAAAAAATTGTTTTCTCTAAGGTTAAATAAAAAAAAATTATTATTATTATTATTATTATTATTATTATTATAAATTATAAGTTTAAAAATATATTTGAAGAGAGAAGTAAGAAATTTAAACATAAATTTAAAGTAATTACAAATATTAAGGTAAAGATTAAAGTAAGCAATGTTTGCTATATCTGATATAAAATTACCCTGATTTAAAAAAAAATCAATTTTGATCAATAACGTTTTTTAATGAATGATATAAGATTTTTTTTTAATTCTTTAAATAAGATAAGATTCTTATTTTCTAAAAAACAATGATTTTATCTAAATAGTCTTATATTCTAGAAAAACAATATAATACTTTTCCTTAAAATAATTAATACACCGAAAACTTACGATAAAAACAAATCAAACGTAATAGACTTTGCAAAACCTCCTCCACCGCCACCGTGAGTGCCACCGCCGTCATCTTCTTCAACTGCCATTCTCAACCCTCACCTACCACACATGACAACCGTCTCTCTTCACCAATCCAACCCCTTAGATTCCACCTCTACAACAACACTAACCAATTCACCGGACTCTCATCCCTCCACCGCCGCCGCCACCGTCCCCACCCTCCTCCACCTCTCCTTCAACCAAGACTCCGCCTGCTTCGCCGCCGGCACCGACCACGGCTTCCGCATCTTCAACTGTGACCCCTTCCGCGAGATTTTCCGGCGAGACTTCCCCTCCGGCGGCGGCATCGCCGTCGTCCAGATGCTCTTCCGCTGCAACATCCTCGCCCTCGTCGGCGGCGGCCCAAACCCTCACTATCCAATCAACAAAGTCATGATTTGGGACGATCACCAAAGCCGCTGCATCGGCGAGTTATCCTTCCGCTCGGAAGTGAAATCTGTTCGTCTTCGGCGTGACCGGATAGTTGTGATTTTATTACAAAAAATTTATGTTTATAATTTTGCGGATTTGAAGCTTTTGCAGCAGATTGATACGTTTGTGAACCCTAAGGGTTTGTGTGAGGTGTCTCATGTGGCTGGGGCAATGGTGTTGGTGTGTTTAGGCCTGCAGAAGGGGCAGATTCGGCTTGAGCATTATGGTTCTAAGCAGACTAAGTTTGTAATGGCGCATGATTCGAGGATTGTGTGTCTTGCTCTTACTCATGATGGGAGCTTGCTTGCTACGGCCAGTAGTAAGGGGACGTTGGTTCGGGTTTTTAACACGCTTGATGGCTCGTTGGTTCAAGAGGTATTGGTTTTGTGTTTGTCTATTGAGTTGATTATTTATTTATGTGTTTGAGTTTTCAGTTTTGGTTGTATGTATGAGTATAAAAAAGGGTAGATGCACAGTAGCCCCGAACGCGGAAGTGACCCCACTTCCCAAGCTAGCGACCCGACAACGCTGCCTGAAACCCCTACCAACTGAAGAGCCTGGTTTCACCCAGGATTCGTACCCGTGACCTCACAGGGTCCTCAAGCCGGATTAGAGTGGGGGTCGGTGGCCACTGCCCACTGGGCTGACACCCAATGGTTGTATGTATGAGTTTAGGTTTGTTAAGAAAGTTGTAGTAGAGGAAGTGCATAGGATGATAGTGGATACTGATGCCCGGAATAAAAGTAATTTTTTTCTAGGATTCGGACTTGTGGGAATATGATGGCGCTATCTTTTTTATACGGTTTCTTAAAGGCACACAATTTGACATATTAGAGTTGGAGTGAGTTCTAGTGAAAAGAAAGGTCTCCCAAGTATATTGCTTTTTTTTTGTTCTCCTTGTCAAAATTTGAAAACTAAACGAAGTTAAACTTTAAATGTTGGGGGATCATTAAATATGGTGAGTGGGGATCCAAGCTTTAGCTTAATTTTTTTGTATATTTAAGCCGTGTTTGCTAATAGCAAGACTTGTTTAGATGTTGGGTCATTAATAAAGTAACATGTATTATGTATAGACGAAGAGAATGCTATGGTGGATGTGTTGGTACGCGGGATGGGTAGGATTAGATATTTTACATCAATGAGAAGTAAAACAGTTTGGTGTTGATAGATTTAGTTTGAAATCATATTGATGATATATTGCTTTGGGACTCTCTTTATACGTACATCTTAACTTTCCAAATTTAACGCCCTTGTTTTCGTTTCTATGCATTTAATGATATGTTTTGCCAACATATATTTTGCTGATTGGTAAATGCAATAAATTTTAAATCTATAGTCTTTGAAATTGGTGATTCACATTGAATACAGGTAAGGAGAGGTGCGGATAGAGCAGATATCTACAGCCTTGCTTTCTCTAAAACGGCTGAAAGGCTGGCTGTTTCAAGTGACAGGGGAACCGTTCATGTTTTCAACTTAAAGGTTGATTCTGGACCATTGCAAACTATATCAGACCCAAATACTGGATCACCGCCAGTTGTTTCGCATCTATCATTCATGAAAGGTACTCACTCTACCGTCGGAAATCTTTAATTAATTACTTTGTTGTATTGCTCTTGTGATTAAATTGCTGATAATATTGTGGAAAGATGATTTTTGAGGAAGTGAGATCACCTTAATCTGTATTTGTAGACACGCCCCCATCAAACGTTACCATTATTTATTTAAGGCGAATTGGAAATAAATAATCCCACCTAACTCAATTTGGCCGGCAATAATCCCAAGTTAGTTATTGGCCGATAATAATCCGAACTGGTCAATTTTTTTTTTTTTTTTTTTTTTTTGTAAAATAGTCCGCTGTTAAAATAGCTTAACGGAGTTAAGTTTTTTTCCGAATTACAAACCGATGTTTTGGGGCTTTTGATTAGAACGAGAATACGAGTCGATTGATGTAAAACTTACCTCGAAATCGTGCTCGAAATGGCTTGATTTTTGTTAATTGGAAGTTTAAACACTCGAATTGAAGCACCGTTTTCGTGGGTTGGGGCAGTATTTCGAGGTAAGTTTTACATCAATCGACTCGTATCCTCGTTCTGATCAAAAGCCCTAAAACATCTGTTTGTAATTTGGAAAAAAACTTAACTCCGTTGGGTATTTTTATTTTAACGGCGGACTATTTTATCGCGAAACTGAAGGAAGCAAGTCTTGTGAGATGGGAGAAAGAATCTAGCATATTGGGCTTTAATAATTTTTGTTTTTACCCATATGTAATCAGTTTTGATGCATCCGGTATGAAACTTATAATCCAAAACTGATCTGGCGCACCAAAGATTGTTTATCCGGAGTAGATTCCGTCATTAAAGCTGATTTATGCTAACAACTAGCAATAATCAAATATGCGGTTTTATTTAAAAAAAATCCAAATGTCCAATTAAAAGCACTGTCTTCTTGCAGGCGTGCTACCAAAATATTTTAGTTCAGAATGGTCAGTGGCTCGGATTCATTTGAACGAGGGTTTGCAGTACGTCGTTGGTTTTGGCCACCAGAACACGGTTGTGATTCTCGGGATGGACGGGAGGTAATAAATACCAACTAGTATATGGTTGTCTTAATTTTTTTCTTGTAATCTTAAAATTGTGTTTTTGCAGCTTCTATCGATGCCAGTTCGACCCAGTAGCTGGCGGTGAGATGACTGTGGTGGAGTCCCGCAATTTCTTGAAGCCGGATGAAACCTTTTCTTGACAAACAATGAGGTGATCACAAAGCATACACCACATGTATCTTGTAAGTTGTGTAATTAAACTACTAGTAAACAAGGTTAGTTTTCATGTGAACGTGTAAATATGTATATTCTGCTCTAATAAGTGCAATTTCTCTGGTATATTATTTTCAAACACCTCATCGTGGTCGATATAAACATAAAAAAAAAAGAATAATAAAACTAAAAACAAATTACACTGCAATATACAAGACATCCATTTTAGAGATTTAATACATGCAACCGTAATCAAATGATACGTTGACCCCTAACTTTTGATCATCGACAATTTTAAGCCTCGTTTTTTTTTTTTTTCTAATTAACGACTTCACACTTCGTCTTCTCTAACATTTAAATTCTTTGTTTAAATTAGTTATACAAATTTACGCCGCAATGTGCAAGAAATTCTACTTGTTTTTATAACCACGTTAATGTCATGAACATAACGTGTGTAATAAATTCAAAAACACGCCACGTTATGTGCGGGTACCACACGTTAATATTATCATCGTAACGCGTGTAACAAAGTCGTAAATGCAAAGTTGCCGCCGCAATGTGCAGGTAAAAATCTAGTTTTTAACTAATTTTATATAAGAGGGTGTGTTATTGTGCGAATTTTAATTTTATAATCATTTTTAACACATTATTATATATTAATTACTGATGTGAATTACTGAATTATGTGAAAAATATGAGAATTCATTCATTCATGGTCTTCGACATATCACAAGGATATAAAGGATGTAGTCAAAAGGATATAGTCAAATTAACTGATACTAACAATACATGAGAATAAGCACGAGAGATAATTGATACTAACAATACATGAGAATAAGCAGGAGAGATAATTGATATGTGATATATCTTAATTCATTACACTCCTCTTCGATCTATATTTATATTTACAGAAAAAAATGCTCGGATAGTCGTGTGGTTTGCCCATTTTTCACCTTTAGTCCCTAATTTTCTAAAATTACAGCTATAGTCCCCAACTTTTGCAATTTCGTTCCCGGATAGTCCCTGGCGCGAATGAAGGTTAGTTTTTGGTATTAAGCGAATGTGAAATGACCAAAATACCCTTACTAATAACAATATATTAAAACATTAAAAAATCTAATTAATCCTTATAAATAGGCCCCTACCAATTTCTTAAAAATATAAAACTAACTCTCTACCCCACCCCCACCCCTATTCCCCTCCTTCCTTTTGTCTTCCCGACAAACCCACCCCCACCGGTTGTTCCGAGCACCCCAAACCCCCACCGCTGTAACTTCGGCCGACCACGCAACTCCGAGCACCAAAACCCTAACCACTGTAATTCCGGCCGACCACCCAACTCCGAGCACCAAAACCCCCACCACTGTAACTCATCGTAATTCACTCATTCGGAGGATAAATTAGCACACATTCCAGCTTCATCATCATGATCCTCGATCCAGATTCAATTATTTTCTCCTAATTCAACATCATAAACACTCACTCCGATTGTTATCATCTAACGATTTCCAAACCGTATGACGGAGGGTTTTTGAGCTCGAAAATGTGGCTGGTGGAGGATTCTCCGGTGGGTGGTGGTTGTGACGGAGGTGAACCGTAGCGGGAGTGAAGACTCGCGAGTGTATGTATGGCACAAGGAAACAGGTGAGCTTATAAAGACTTTAGGAGGTCATTCCAGAGCTGTGAACTGTACTAGTTGGAACCCGGTGAACCCACATATGGTTGCATCGGCTAGTGATGATCGAACCATACGTATCTGGGGTTTGAAAGACCTGAACTCAAACCACAGTTGCAAGTGTAGGACTTGATAGATAAAACTGCGTTTACATCTTATGTTTCTGAATTGTGTAATAATCGATCCTTGGTGCATCAATTGATGGTGGTGGTGGCTTGGTGGTGTGGAGGTGGGAGTTACAGAGAAGATGGAATAGAGAAAAAGGGGAGACGGAGAAGAAAAAGGGGAGAGGGGTGGGGTAGGCCCACTTTCTTTTATTATTATATAATTAATAAAATATACAATTAATAACATTTTTATTAGTAAGGGTATTTTAGTCATTTGGCACCAATCTAACACAAAAATCCAACACCCATCCGCGCTGGGGACTATTCGGGAACGAAAATTGAAAAGTTAGGGACTATAGAGGTAATTTTAGAAAGTTGGGGACTAAAGGTGAAAAAAGTCCAAACCACAGGGACTATTCGAGCATTTAACTCTTATATTTATTATACACGGTTAACAACATACTTTGTACTTCGAGACTTGAATATATAAACTGATACTACTGGGTAGGGACAAAACTTAGTTAAGAAAAAAAAAAGTACACCATCGTTACCAAAAAAAAGTACATCGTGTATAATTCTCCCCCTGAATTCAACAAACATCTTTCAATTTGCAAGACCGATCTTGTGTGATAGCTGCTCGAAACTGCTTCTTGGTAAAGATTTCGTGGATAGGTCAGCTAGATTTTCACTTGATTTGATCCGGGGAACATCAATTTCCCCTTCTTTCTGCAAGTCATGTCTTGAAAAAAGCTTTGGTGCGATGTGTTTTGTTCGATCACCCTTGATGTAACCTTCTATGATTTAAGCTATGCAAGCAACATTGTCTTCATGAATAATTGTCGCCTCCTTCTTTACCTGTTCTAATCCGCATGCTTCTTATACGTGATCAATCATTGATCTCAAGCACACCAGCATTATATAGTGATATCAATTCTGTATGATTTGATGACGTTGTAAAAGTGTGTTGTACTGTGATGTAATGCAAATTACATCTGTTTCCTTGCATAGTTTGTATAATATTTCGAGTGGTTTTGTGTCATTTTATCATTGGTTTTGTATATTATGGTGTCTTGTGTGCTTTGCAGGGTCCCGAGAGTGAAAACGAGCTGAAATGTTGAAGAACAAGCACTCGGGAGGAGGTTTGGGCTTAGTGAAGGATATTCATGAAATGAAAATGGATATTTGTGTCACACCCCGAAATATCAGACCTGGCGTGACCGGACTGGTATCTTCAGCACAACGGAAGCAATTAAGCTAAGACTTCTAGAAAACGAATGCCCACTAAGTACTCGAATTCCAATGGTTCTCCTATTCCAACCGTGCCATAATTTGAGAAAGTAACCTCAGAAAGAAAACATGCGAAAAATTAACATAAAGTTGAGCGAGTTCATTGTTTGTCTCTAAAAGATTTGAAATAAATCTTTTTGAATAACTGGTTTTTTTTTTGAAATATTGTTGAGAAAACGAATTTAAAAATCATTTTCTTTAGAATGTTTTATGTAAACTTCGTATTCGTGAAACTTCATACTTGTAACTAGGGGTGAGCAAAAGGAAAAACCTGACCCTACCCGACTATTACTCGACCCGACCCGAGAATCGATTAAACATAAAATACAGAACCGATTCACTACCCTAAATATAGGGTCGGTTTCGATCCAAAGGTCCAAGCCGGGTTTCACCATGAAAAGAACCGAGAACCGACCCGACCCGACCCTATTTTATATGAAAATTGGAACCGATCTAAATACCTAGGTACTTGGGTTCGAGTCGGGTTGGGTATATTTTCGGTTCGATTCTCGGTTATTTTCCGTCTGGAACTAAACTTGCTCACCCCTACTTATAACGCATTATGTTCGTAAAACCTTGTATTCGTAAACTCTTGTGTTTGTAAAATTTGTGTAACCGTCAATGTCCACCTTGACATTCACAACATGCATGCATAATCCTATACGCAGTATTTGTATAAAACATGGTATGCAAGTGTAAGTTTGTAGATTGTAACGCGTGTCACACCCCAATCGATGGCGGAAACATCGGGATGAGACGAACAAATTACTCAAAACTCCATAACACTATGTGACAATATAATTTAAATTCGGATTTTATTGCAATACTAAATTGTCATACAAAGATTCAAAATAAAAGACAACATTGTTTCAAAACATAACATCAAAATGATAAATTAATCTAGGTGTGTATCTAAGTCCACCTAAATTGCGTTTCTTCTCATAAAATCATCTCGTCTATCAACCTGCAACATGTATTAAAATATATCAACAAAAAATTGGCGAGTATACAAGTTTTCATACATAGCATAATATAGAATAAAATTGTTTAAAGTCTCATATCCAACATGAATAACCAATATGCAATTTTACTAAGTATGCGGAAACGGTGTATTATATGTTCAAACACAAGAATAGAACGCGTTAATTTTGCCTATCCCAAAGAATAACGGGAGGTTAACATGTTTAACTTAACAATACCCCAAGTTTCGTGGGCGGTGCTTTAATCCTATAGCGCTATAATTGTTAAGGTAGGCTAGCAAAGTTAATGAGCATATATTGACACAAAAAGTTTACATAGCATACAAGTCTAACAAGCATCATATAGTTTCATGTTAAAGCATGGATAGAGTGTGATTAAAATAGTTTCATGTGAAGTGTGTTTTGTATAACATACATGTTGCACCCAAAGTGATTAAAAGTAAAATGGGTTCGAGTATACTCACGGTTTTGCAAACTTTCCACTTGATAATCCCGTGAGAATTGTTGGTTGATTAGAATGGAGCACCTTGTCCTTCTACACGAAGAAACATAGGTGTATGAGTATGTGGAGTTAACGGAAGATTAAATATTCGGAGTTTAAATTTCATGAAAATAACATATGAGAAAGTAATCATCTAGCACACATAATACTTGTTCTTGACACTATGAAACTCAAAAGAGTTTGAATGTTTTAATGGGTCAAAATGCCCATTATAATCGTGATAGATATCATGGTTTTAGATGATGTAACTTAACATTTGACAAATGACCACTAGTTCATCATCAAAAGTTTGGTTACTTAGATAATATATAGGTTATATAATATATCATAGTGTCATATAAGTTAAGCATGAGGTAGGAGGATAAATCCTCCATTTAGGAACCTCTTTGTATTTCACATAAGTCATGCATGAGGTAGGAAGTACAAGTCTTCCATTTAGGTACCTCCTTGGTGTTCACCACTACACTTGTTGTCATAGACAACAAGGAGGGTCGTGAACCTACAATAAAGAAAGAAATAACTATAACTAATCTATGAAAACATCAAGTGATGTGTGGATTTTCAAGTAGGATAGCCCAAGCTAACCTTTTAATCACACAACTTCAAGCTTCAAGCTTGTTCATCACTTGTGGGTTAAAACCCTATCAAAAATAGAATGTTTGTGAGGTTTAAACCTCTGATTTTACATGCCACAACCTTGTTTTTAAGCCCAACTAACCATAGATATGATTATGAGCATAAGGACATAGGAATGTGTATGAGAGACCTCATGTTCAAATAGTTTAACAAGTGTTTAAATCAAAACAGAAAGTTTACATCACTTTGGAGCCTGTTTTGGTGATGTTTTAGGCCTTGGTTGTTAGTGCATATGTCTGTTGACTTCGTCTTGAATCGAGTCATGTAACTAGAATAGATAGACCAGGACACGTTGTACGAGAGAAACGGGAAACAGACTTGAAGCAGCCACCCCTCACAAAGTGGCTAGGCCACCTCGCACGAGGTGACCAAGTTCATGCGGTCTGGCCAGTTCGTGCGACCTGGGCCAGCTCGTGTGGACTGGTTCGTGCGGTCTGGCATCTCCTATATATATGTGGTCTTGGGTCTTCATTTCTAGAACTTTTGGATTCCGGTAGCGAAGCTCTGCCGAAGTGTCGCCAGCTCATGTAACTTTGACAAATCAATACAAGCGACATTTAAAGTGATTCTACGTGCAAATCTAGCTGTCATAACATCAATACGTCTGATTCCGCCTTTCATATTGATCGAGAACTCTTCTGAACGACTCGTTTGATCGAATCCCGATCCTACAGGTGGTATCAGAGCTCAGGAGGAAGAGTTCTTACCATTTCTACACGTTTTTCTCAAAATTAATCGTGAATTCGTGGTTAATATGTTTTGTGATATAACACGTAAAATTGAGTTTTAATCAGTTTATGAACAGATTAAACCATAAATCAGATCGAAAATTTGATAAAATTTGATAAAATCATGAAATTTTGGACTTAGAAATCTCAAACGAGGTGGAAATTAGTTTGAAAAGTATCAAACAATTTGAATTTTGAACCAGAACGTTTGAATTTTGTTCAAATCGCATTGAAAATGTTTCAGGTCGTTTGAGAGTGTTGTTCCAGGTCGTACGGTTTGAGTCAGACAGTTTAAAATTTTGTGCAAGTCGCACGGGTTGATCAGGTCGTTTGAAGTTATACCCAGCTCTTGAATTCCAGGTCGTTTGGCTTTGAACCAGGTCGTTTGATTTCATCAGCTCGCACGAGTTGATCAGATTGTACCAAATTAATCAGATCGTTTGAACCTCCGCACGAGGTGAATTGTTTACCAGATCGTTTGAATTAATTCTTCCAGGTCGTGTGGTTTGAGGCTTCCAGCTTGTTCCAAACCCTCAGATCGTTTGAAAATTCTGTTATTTTGAACTCTTGATACCGAAACATGGAAAACGAATTTTATAACGCGTTCAGTACTACCTCAGCTACTGCAAGTTCAGTTGCTCAGAACGTAAACATGGAAAATGAAACGGGAACGTTGCAGAAACCCCCAAAGCTGATGAGCATTGAAGAATATTACAGTTGGCAAGAACGGTTTGAGAATTGGGTTCAAGCAAACCATTTAAGGTCTTGGGAGTGTATTGAAACTAAGTACGTTCGACCTCGTTCTGATGTTGGAGTTATAAAGATTATTTCTGAATTTTCGGATAAAGAAAGAGACATGTACAAGGCAGAAAAAATGATGATCAGTCTACTACAACAAGCTGTGAAAGAAGACATTTTCGTATTACTTCAACATGATGGTAGTGTGTAGGATAGTTTGTACGACCAAAACGAGTCATTCAGAAGAGTTCTAATCAATACAAGAGGCAGAAACTAACGTATCGACTTTGAATCAGCTTGATTTACACACAGAATCACTTTAATTGTCTTGTTTATTGATTTGACACGATTACAGATCAAATGACATGTCAGCAGCACTTCGGCTCTGGAATCAGCAACTGTTACAAATGATTTGAACAAGGCAGGTATTTACAGGAGTTCCATTCCGTACGAGATGGGTTTCACACGAAATGGCTAGCGCCATTTCGTGCGAAATGGCTAGCGCCATTTCGTGCGAAATGGCTTCCTTCTACTTGTTTCTCGTTTTTCTCGAATTTCGTGCCCTGATCTATCATTCTATTACAAGACTCGATACAAGACGAAGTCGACAGACATATGCACCAACAACCTCCCCCTTGGATGTTGACGAAGTCTTCAGTGTCGAGTCTTCGGCATGTCACATCTTCAGTCTTGATCAGTCTTCGTGTTCTTTCCAAAGTATCTGACAGTTGTAAGCATCCTTCAATCTTTTCTCTACTTCTCTCTCTCTCTTTTCCAGTAACTCAACCTGGCTTTCAACCATTCATACTCCCCCTTGAATGTTGATCTAACAATCTTCAATAAGCTTTCAGGATCAAAAACTGGCTCTTGCATCTTCAGACTCCCCTTTGCTAGCAAACTCCCCCTTAAGTTGTTCCGGGATCGCAATCTGACATAGCATTTCCTCAGGTTCATGTTGTCTCCTGGCTTTCCGTAGTAATAGGATTAGGAACCTGGCTCAAATCTGCACATCTTCAGGAGTCGAAGCCTGGCTAACCTGCCCAGTCTCTACCTTAAAATAATTTTCACAAATTTAACAATTTTGACAAATTTATAACTCTCTTGTAAGTATCGATCAAAATGATTTAACATTTATATCTTTGATGACCACATGAAAGAATATCTTTTTTTCTAAACACACTCTCCCAAACCTGTTGTCGTCATGTTTAGCACTCGGAATTTTAAAAATCAGCTTTTCAACATCAGTTGTCGAAAATCTTTTTGGATTTTTATTTTTTAATGAAAAGCTGTAAAGAAATATTTACAGACAATATTTTTGTGAGTTTGTGTAAGAGGATCATATCAGTTTATGAGACAAATCACCAACACCGTTAAGCTTTAATCATTTTAAGTTCTAAACAATTCACGTAGATTGTCAGTATATTGATGCACTTAAATTTTCACGCAAAGTTCAATTGTTTCGAGATACGAGATTAGTGTTTTAATGACTTAAACTTATTCGCGTGTTCCACCTCAGAATATACTCCCGTATCCAGATTTCTATATTCAGTCTTACAGGTGAATGTACACTAATGATATCTGTAAACGAGTGATGCGAGACCATGAGAGCTCAGGTTAGAACTTCCGTTCAGACAAAGAGATGATGGCTCGTCTTTAGGTGTGTCCCGTTTGGGGATCTTTTCTTCAACAACACATGATTAGCATTTTTCAATGTTTCATCATTTTTATGCTGAGGGAGGGCTTTAAGATTAAAGCAGTGCAGAGCATTGTACGAGGACTAGGCTATTGCTTCCGCAAAATCAGAAGTCCTGGTATAATACCCCAGATATCATCAAGCACAAAGACCTAGTATGTCAGAAATAGAAAATCTTTCAAACAAGATTTCGGGGGTTACCCATATATCCGAGAGATGTTCCCTACGAGATAAGTAAGTATTGATATTTAGGTTTATATCTCGAAAACAATCTACTGGATGTATAAAAACCTACTGGCATATCATCAGTGAGATCGTTTATCACATTTGACTTTCCAATTCTTTAGCGTGCTGTGATAGTCCACTGATGTACTATCATTTCCTCTTTTTCACAACAAAACCCGTTTTTGAATTTTTCAATGTTTTTGGCTTTTTAGATTTTAGCATGTTTTTGGATTTTTCAAATTTTCGAAATTTCTAAAAATTTTTACTCCCCCTAAAATCAAAAATATGTTTCAATTTTTGATTTCAAGGAAAATTTGAAAATAAACTGTACAAATAAACTAACAAACTGATTTGAATTGCTTTAATTCTCCATCTACCTGGCATAAACAATCAGAACTCCCCTGACAACAAACTATTTTCCCATTATGATTTCAAAACACATAAGTTTGTTTTAATCAAAATGGTTTTTCCGGAAAATTAGTTTTGTTGAATTCATAAACCACATGTAGGATAGGGGATATATTCATCACATTGTTTCTTCAACCATTTGAATGAAAGTTAAATCAAGTTCAAATTAATGACCTTGATTAACCACTTGTAGGTGAAAACCTCTATTTTCAAACACTTGAATGTTCACTTATCAACCAAACCACTTGTAGGTTGAAATATCATATTGGTGAATTTCTCAAGAAAGATGCCGATTCCTACTCCCCAATTACCAACCTGGGAGTTCCGGCAAGTCAGAATTTTAAGTAAACGCTGTCACCCAAGCCTGACCAGCCTTGGATGATTGTTCATCATCGTTAACCCACCATCTTTTTTATTTATAAAACTCTTTTGCTCCTTTCACCTTCCTGTCAGCCATCTTCCCAAAAATATGTTTAAATTTTCCATTGAAACTTTTTCAGCATCAAATTCTTCCTTACCAGCAAAGAATTGATCTGAAATCTCAACTTTTCCAACTTTTGATTTCAAATTATCATTTGACAATGGCGGAAAGTTTTCATCATTCATTTCTAGAACGGAATTCTTATCATTCTTTTCAACAACATATGGCTCCTCTGACTTTAACGAGTCAGATTCATCACCAGAACTTTCTGAACTTTTAACAATCCATTTTGTTTGTTCAAATCGACTTTTCTTTTGTAAAATCGTTTCGAACTTTCACCAATTTTGAAAGTCGAATTTTTGAACTTTTTAAAACTTTCTGTTGGTTGTTTCTTTTCATCAACACAATTCTTTTTCAACTTTGAGTTAGAAGTAACTCCCTGTTTTGTATAAGTGGACTTGGGACAATTCCAAGCAATGTGTCCAACTTCATGGCATTTGAAACAGGTTCTTCGTTCAACTTTCTTCTCAGATTCCTTCACCATATTCTTCTTTCATTCAGCAATAAACTCTTTGTTTGTCTGTCTCCAGAATGGTTTCTTTTCTTCTTCTGATGAATTTGTTCCTGAAACAAATTTAGTTTTTGGTTTATGAGTTTTCTCATTTTTATAATTTTCTGGGGGAATGAAACCTAAACCCTTCTTTTTGAAATTACTGTTATGGTTTGGTTTCTTTTGAAAACCAGAACCAGAACTGTAACCTTTTTTCTTGTTCAATCTTTGTTGAACTCTTGAAGTGTATTTTTTAGGTTTTTCATGAAGATTTACATCTTTTATTTCAGAAATATTAATTTCTGTTAATTTGAAAACCTTATTGATCATTTCAGTTTTGACACTTCTTATTGGAAATTCTTCATCAGAAAATAATTTGTCAGAATCATTCAAAGTATATGCTACTTTGAATGTTTCATCATTCAAATTATTCTTTGATAACAGAAAATCTTTGTTATAAACCCGTTTGACCGGTGAACTCGGACTCTTGTCTGATGAACTCGAACTTTCAGATTTAGACTCCGACTTTGACTCTTTATCCATATCCAACACCTGATCGACCACTTTCTTTAATAACTCAGACTCATGATCGGTGTCAGACGCTGTGAATGTGACGTCAATGTTGTCCGGTAACTCATCAATGGTTTCAGACTTTAACTTTATGTTGATTGCCTTTTTTAATCGTTCCTCATTTGGTTTTCTGGGAGAATAACTTTCCCAGATCGGAGGCGAACACTTGTTATACTTGACACTTTGTTTCTTACCAGTATCCTCTTCCGTCTTTTTATCTTGAAAAGCTTCAAGACCTGCAACAGTAGGATAAACTCTGTCAATCAAATAATCACAAGCTTTATAACTCATCAGCAATCGTTTGATTCTCTCATTTTCAATCTTTTCGAGTTCTAAATCCTGCTTTAGCTTTGCACAATCTTCAATATACTCATTTATGACCTTCTGCTTAGTCATTAATGTTGAACTCATCATCGTCTGAGCAGCTCCCATTTCTAAGTTTGTTTTGTTCAAACTATCAACCGTTCTGTTTAGCACATCATATGATTCTTTTACGTACTTAACATCAAACAACAATGTTTCTTTCAATTCTTCTAGTTCACGATACTTCTTGTCTTTCTCCTCACAATCTTTGCATAGTTTCAAGCATTTCAGACAAGGTTTCATGACCTCAATGATCTTTTCAACTTCGATAATCTTTTCAACTTCAACAATTTTCTCCACTTCAACAATTTTCTCCACTTCAACAATTTTCTCCACCACCTTCTCAATCTCCTTTTCAGTCATCGGTTCTTCATCAAATTCTATTTTTACTTCACTATCTTCATCTTCTACCTTCTCTGTCGAATTTTCTTCAACTTTTGCTTTTCAGCTTCCATTTTTTTCTTTTCTTCAGAAATTCTTCTTGCTTCCAACTCTCTCTTCATTCTAGCAGCCTTCTTCTCATTCAACATCTCGATCTTATTTGCAAATAACAAATTAAAACTGAATGAGTCTAAACTTTTTCTAGCATTATTAATATACTCTTCTTCATCATCAGTGTCTTCATCACTTTCTGATGATCTGAAAATCTTCACTCTTTTTGGCTTAGATTTGACTGCTTCTTCTTCCAAGATTTGAGCAACAAATGCTGAATCAGCCGGAACGTATTTGTCCCAGCTAAATCCCTCTGGCAGTCTTTCATCATCCTAATTTACTAGATAAGCTTTCTTCTTTTCATCTTCAATAGCATGGGATGATGACGGTTGTTGAGCAATCTGATGATAAATTGATTTTTGATGATAATCGTTCTTTCTAAACGGATCTTGTCTTCCTGTTGCTTCTCTGTTTGTGCACTCTCGTTTAAAATGTCCATTTTATCTGCAACGAAAGCAAGTAACCTTTGATTTGTCAAACCCTAACGGAGATGTAGCAACATCACGAAAATTATCTCTTCCGGTGATTTGTTTGAATTTTTCTGCTCTTCTTACAGCACTGGCTAAACACCATTTGATGTCCATCAACTCAAGTTTCTCAGAATCAATCTGGTCATAATCCTCTTTAGTAAGCATTGGATTTCCGATTCTTCTAGCAACTAAGCTTTCATAAGACTCTAACATAGTAACAAGTGATGCCATGTGTTGCTTAGCCACTTCTGGAGAAAGATTTTGACCATTTTGAATATTCAATGTAACATTGCATTGCAGATTTGTTGAACTCTGTCGTTGAGGACTTGGTGTTGTGAAATTCGGATCAAAACTTGAATACGATGATGAATATCCACCACTCTGAGTTGTAGTACTAACATTTGTTCCAGAAGAACCATCAGCACTGAAAGCAGTCTTAATCTTCGGACTCGGAGTAGTCTCAAATTTGCTTCCTCTGTAGTATAGACTAACATCCTGTTGAGCATTTGGATTATTCATGATAGCAGTTTTCTGAACATCCAATTCATGTTCTTCAATCTTCTGAATGAACTTACTCAAATTCATACTTTCAGATTTTCTCATATGTTTCAGAATCAACAAATATGTTCCCCATTTATTCTGTGGTAGTGCATCAGTAAGCTTATCAACCCATTCATCGTCTTCTTTCTTGATCTCCAATCTTCTCATTTCCTAAACAAGATGGCAATATCTATCAATAGTCTTCTTAGTCGTCTCATCTTCAAAAGCTACAAACATATCAAACGATTTCTTTAGTAATGCACGTTTGTTTTTTATCATATCAGCGCTTCCCTTAAACTTGTTACACAACGCTAACCAAATTGATCTAGCAGTATCTTCATGTTGAAGCAAAACAAAGATATCTTCTTTTACTGCTTGTTGGAGAATACTAATCATCATTTTTTCACTAGTGTATTTCAATTTCTCCTCTGCTGAATAATCACTTAAAGCTTTTTCATTTCCACGTTCATCTTTCGGTTTAACATAATCTTTGTCCAACGAAACCCATGCATCAAACTTATAAGTTTGCACCCATGTTTCAAAACGATTTTGCCATCCTTTGAAATCCTCGATGTACATAAGCTTTGGAGGCTTTTGAGACGTTCCTGTTTCATTTTCGGTTTCAACAGTTTCGGCCACTGTATTTGGAGCAACTGGGGTAGCAAATGCGTTATAAAACTCTTCTTCCATGTTTCGATTTGAAAGTTGACAAACTCAGCCTTTCAAACGAATTGGAAATTCAAACGAAATGGATTTGATGTGAAATGGCTCTTTTCAAACGAATTGGATCTTTAATGCGAAATGGCCTTGGTGCGAAATAAACCTTTGGTGCGGAATGGATCTTTTGGTGCGAAATGAATCACTTTCAAGCGAATTGGAAGTTCATTTCATGCGAATTGGAAATCTCTTTCAAACGAAATGACAACTTTAAGCGAAATGATCTAGTTCAAGCGAAATGGACAACTTAGAATTCAATTCGTGCGAAATGGAGATCAGTTCCAAGCAAAATGGACAACTTTCAAGCAGAATGGGTCATTTCGTGCGAAATGGGAGGTCACAAGGTTCAATTCAAGCGAAATGAAATGTCTGTTTCACACGAAATGGTCTATTTCGTACGAAGTGATGCTGACGTCAAAAAATCGGACATGATTTTGGCACAATTGATCAGGTTTTAGGTCGATTTTAGGTCTAATTCTTTCAAGGATTGTTTAAAATAGTGTTTCGCACGTTATATGTGAAATTCAATCCATTTTAACCGTAAAATCTTGTTAATTTTGAAAAAGAAGGTGTAGAATTCAGAATTTTGATGAAATCAAGCTGAATTCGGTAAGAACTCTTCCTCTTGTGCTCTGATACCACATGTAGGATCGTTTGTACGACCAAAACGAATCGTTCAGAAGAGTTCTAATCAACACGAGAGGCGGAAACTAACGTATCGACTTTGAATCAGCTTGATTTACACACAAAATTACTTTAATTGTCTTGTTTATTGATTTGACACGATTATAGATCAAATGACACGTCAGCAGCACTTCGGCTCTGGAATCAGCAACTGTTACAAATGATTTGAACAAGGCAGGTATTTATAGGAGTTCCATTCCGTACGAGATGGGTTTCACACGAAATGGCTAGTGCCATTTCGTGCGAAATGGCTTCCTTCTACTTGTTTCTCGTTTTTCTCGAATTTCGTGCCCTGATCTATAATTCTATTACAAGACTCGATACAAGACAAAGTCGACAGACATATGCACCAACATAGTGCACGTTCGATTTGGGAAGCACTTCGCACAAAATTTGAAGGAAGTACGGAGATGATCAAGAATAAAAAGTCATTATTAAAGAAAGAATTTGAATTGTTTCCAAGTTTGCCAGGTGAAACTACAAAGACTCTTATTGAGAGATATTGTCATTTAGTGCATTCAATGACCCATTTGGATATCAATAAAGATCGAGAGGAATGGGTTGAAAAATTAGCCGATGCTTTACCTCAAAATGAATGGGGTACATATCTTATGATTTTGAAGAATACCGGAGACTATGATAGATTGTCAATTGCTCAATTCATTGAAAAACTTGAAGGACAAGATCTTGAACAACAAAAGATCACTAGAATGAACAATGCAAGTGGTCAACAAGATATCAAGATGTATTTCAAAGGTAATGTTCAAAATGTTGAAGCTAGTCCAAAGATCCAGACCGCTTTCAGCGTAGAAAACTCATCCAGATCACTCAATCAAAGTTCAATCAACAACAATGGATTTTCTTCATATCCGAGTGTTAATCCTAATGTTTCAACTTCAAATTATCAGTCTCAAAGCTCAAACAATGGTAATGGTCATGTGCTACAATGCAACATCGCGTTGCATCTTCAGAACGGTCAGAATTTCTCTGAAGAAGTCGCTAAATGTCATATGGCATTACTAAGTACCGCGTTAGAATCATATGAGAGTTTGGTTGCGGGAAGGATCGGAAATCCTATGTTAACTAAAGAGGATTACGATCAGATTGATGCTGAGGAAATGGAGCTAATGGATATTAAGTGGTGTTTAGCAAGCGTGTTGAGGAGAGCTGAGAAATTTAAGCAGATTACCGGAAGAGATGACTTACGTGATGCTAATGTTTCTACTTTAGGTTTTGATAAGTCTAAAGTTACTTGTCTGAAATGTTTGGAGGGAAAAAGGACATTTCACGAGGGAATGTACCAACCGAGAAGCAGATGGAGCTCAGAATCCTTTCGGGAACAATGAATATTATCGGAAAGCAATATATCATCAGGTAGCTCAACAACCGTCATCATCCCGTACTATTCCGTTTGAAGATGGAAAGAAGAAAGCTTGTATTACTATGCCTCCAGATCAAGAAGATGAAAGATTGCCAGAGGGATTTAGCTGGGACAAATATATTCCTGCAGAAAGTAACTCAAAGTTTAGAGCATTTGTTGCACAGATCATTCAAGAGCCAGGGTTGATGAAAGAATGGATGGATGTGTTTACAAATGATGAGAAAAGTCAAGATGGAGAGTCTGTTTCTTCAGAAGATAGTTCAGAAAAGAAACCAGTCTTTGATCAATCACCAATTGATAGCAGTGATGATGATGAAGAAATTAAACAAATAAACATTGGTAAAACTCATTTATCTCCTGAAAGTTTCAAATTTTATTTTGCAGATAAATTGGAGAAACTAAAGGAGAAACTAGCAGCAAAAGAAAAGAAAGAGGTAAAATGTGAGAATGTTGTTCAGGTGGAAGAGAAGTATGAACAGAGTGAAGAAGTTAAAGTTGTTGAGAAGATTGTTGAGATTGAAAAGATTGTAGAGGTCACAAAACCTTGTCTGAAATGTTTGGAACCATGCAAACATTGTGAAGAGAAAGATAAGAAGTTTAGTGAGCTAGACAAGATGAAAGAAAAATTGTTGTTTGATGTTAAGTACGTGAAAGAATCTTATGATGTGTTGAACAGAACAGTCAACCAGTTGGAAAAGACAAACTCAGAAAGAGAAGATGCTTTGAGAATGATGAATGCAGTGATGATGTCTAAGCAGAAGGCCATCAATCACTATATTGATGAGTGTGCAAAGTTGAAGCAAGAATTAGAGACTGAAAAGATTGAGAATGAAAGAATCATACGATTGCTAATGAGTTACTCAAGTTCTGATTACTTAATTGATAGAATCTATCCGACAGTAGCAGGTTTTGAAGCTTTTCAAGATAAGAAGTCGGAAGATATGGATACTGGTAAGAAACAAAGTGCAAATTATAACAAGTGTCCGCCTCCGATCTGGGAAGGTTATTCTCCTAGAAAACCAAATTCGGAACAAGTCAAAAAGGCAGTCAATATAAAAGTTAAAGTCTGAAACAACTGATGAGTTACCAGACAATATTGACGTCACATTCACATCGTCTGATACTGATCATGAGTCTGAGTTAATAAAGAAAGTCGTTGATCAGGTGTTGGATAAGGTTGAGGAGTCAGAGTCAAAGTCTGAATCTGAGAGTTCAAGTTCATCAGTTGACAGTTCGAAATCATCGGTCAAAAGGGTTTACAATAAAGAATTTCTGTTATCAAAAATTAATTTGAATGACGAAACACTCAAAGTTGCATATACTTTGAATGATTCTGACAAATTATATTTTGATAAAGAATTTCCCATAAAAAAATGTGAAAACTAACAATATTAAAAAGATTTTCAAACTAATAGAAGTCAAAATTTCAGAAATACAAAATAAAATTGGTTTTTCAAAACCTAAATATACTTCGAGAGTTCAGCAAAGATTAAACAAAAAGAAGGGTTTTGGTTCTGGTCATCATAAGAGACCGAATCACAAAAAAAAAAACTTCAAAAAGATGGGTGTGGGTTTTGATGTCGATAATAATAATAATGATAGAAGTTCTGAAACAAATACAGTATTTGTTTCAGGTGCTTCTTCAGAAGAAGAAAAGGAAAAAGTTTTCTGGAAACAGTCTAACAAGGAGTTTCTTGCTGAAAAACAAAAGTTTGAGAAGACTGTGTTTGGAACCAAAAAGGAAACAAGAACTTGCTATAAATGCAAAAAAGTTGGTCACATCGCCTGGAATTGTCTAATGGCAACCAACGTAAAACAGGAAGTTCTTTCTAAACTTAAAGAAAAAATTGTTGATGAAAATGAACCACCAACGGACAAATTCAAAGTGTTTAAAAATTCTACATTTGAAGTTGGTGAGAGTTCAAGACGTTTTTACAAAAGAAATTTGAATCTTAACAATCAAAAGTGGGTTGTGAAGAAATCAGATGTTAAATCTGGCGATGAATCTGACTCGTCAAAGTCAGAGGAGCCACCAGTTGAACTAAAAGAGAAAATTCAGTTCCGCCAATGGATGATGCAAACTTTCCACCATTGTGGACTGAAAATTTAAAACAAAAAGTTGAAAAAGTAGAGATTTCGAATCAATTCTATTCTGAAAAGAAAGAATTTAATGTCGAAAAAGCGTTTAATGGCAAAGTGAAACATATCTTTGGTAAGATGGTTGATGGAAGGGCCAAAGGGGTAAAAGAATTCCATGAATCAAAAAGGAATGTTAAAAGACCGAGTGAAATTGAACCAGTTACACCCAAAGCTGGTCAGGCTTGGGTGTCAGCATTCTTTGTTTGAAAATCCTGACTTGCCGGAGCTCCCAAGTTGGTAATCGTGGAGCATGAATCGGTATCATTCTTGAAAAATGTTTCTGTGAAAAATCTACAAGTGATAGTCTTTTAAAAGTGGTTGAAAGAACAAAGTGATTAATGAATCCCCATGATGTGTGAAATCAACAAAACTAATTTTTCGGAAAAACCATTGTGATTAAAACAAAATTAAGTGTTTTGAAATCATAATGGGAAAATAGTTTGTTGTCAGGGGGAGTTCTGATTGTTTAAGCTAAGAGAATGGATAATTGAAGCAATTGACATCTGTTTGTCATTTTATTTGTACAGTTTATTGCTTTTACTTTCAAATTTTCCCGGAAAATAAAAAATTGAAGCAGATTTTTTATTTTAGGGGGAGTAAAAAATTAAAATTTTGAAAATTTGAAAAATCCAAAAACATGAATAAATCTAAAAAAACCAAAAACATTGAAAAATCAAAAATGAGTTTTGTTGTGAAAAAGAGGAAATGATAGTACATCAGTGGACTATCACAACATGCTAAAGAAATCTAAAGAAAAATGTTTTTTAAACAAGTCTCACTGATGATGTGCCAGTAGACTTCACACGATTAGTAGATTGTATTCGAGATATAAACATAACGATACACTGCTTATTTTAGTGGGGAACATCTCTCGGATATATGGGTAACCCCCAAAATCTTGTTTGAGAGATTGCCTGATTCTGAGATACTAGGTCTTTATACTGTTTGATATCTGGGGTATTATACATGGTCTTCTGATATTGCGGAAGCAATGTCCTAGACCTAGTATAATACTTAATGAGCTGTAAAAGCTTACCCTCTGCATAAAAATTGAAAAATATCGAAAGATATGAATCAATTGCAGTTGAAGAAAAGATTCCCTAAAGGGAACACACCTAAAGTCGAGCCTTCATCTCTTTGACTGAACGGAAGTTCATACCTGAGCTCTCAAGGGCTCGCACTAACCCAGATACAGATATCAAATTGGTATACTCACCTGTAAGACTGAATCTAGGGAATTTTGATACGAGAGTATATTCTGAGGTGGGACACGCAAATAAGTTTAAGTCTTTAAAACACTAATCCGTATCTTGAATCAATTGAAACTTGTGTAGAAGTTTAAGTGGACAACAATACTGACAATCAGAAGTGAATTTGTTTAAGACTTAAAGTTAAATCAAGATCAACGGTGTTAGTGATAAGTCTCAAAAACTGATATGATCCTATTACACAAACTCACAAAAAGATGTCTGTATATAGTTTATTTTCCAAAATCCAAAAAGATTTTCAGTATGTTTTAGCATAAAATATTTGAAAATTCAAAAAGATTTTATTTCATATTATTTTCGGCAACTGATGTTTGAAAAGCTGATTTTCAAAATTTCAAGTGTTAAACATGATGAACGACAACAGGGTTGGGAGAGTTTGTTTGAAATGAGAAATGATTTTGAAATGATTAAATGGTTCATTAATTTGAAACCAAATTTGTTTTTACAAGTGAATAATCAGAGTTCATTAATGTCAAAATTGTCTATCTTGCAAATGGTGTCTAGATGACTAGACTATGAATGTTTTTAAAATAAAAAATCTTATGTTTTGAGTAGAGTATGTGCAGGTAAGAAGCTTTGAAAGAGCTAGGTTTCGACTCCTGAGGACTTTCCGCATAAGAGTATGTAGATTAGAGCCAGGTTTCCAATTCAAATCCTGCAGACAGTGAATTCCAGACTGCGATCCCAGTTTATCGAAAGGGGGAGTCTGAAGACGTAAGAGCCAGATTCAGATCTTGGAATAGCTTTCGAGATAGAAGCTGCTAATGCTGAAGAGCTTAATGAATCAAGAGATCTGATCAAAAGAATTAGAAAGTTCGAAAAGTAAGGTTGAGATTCTGGAAGAGTAAGAGAGAGTGTGATAAAGATGCGTACAATGGAGAATACTTTGGAGAGAGCGAGAAGACTGATCAAGACGGAAGACTCGACACACTGAAGACTCGTCATCATCCAAGGGGGAGTTTGTTAGTGCATATGTCTATTGACTTCGTCTTGAATCGAGTCATGTAACTAGAATAGATAGACCAGGACACGTTGTACGAGAGAAACGGGAAACAGACTTGAACCAACCACCCTCACGAAGTGGCTAGGCCACCTCGCACGAGGTGACCAAGTTCGTGCGGTCTGGCCAGTTTGTGCGACCTGGGCCAGCTCGTGTGGACTGGTTCGTGCGGTCTGGCATCTCCTATATATATATGGTCTTGGGTCTTCATTTGTAGAACTTTTGGATTCCGGTAGCAAAGCTCTGCCGAAGTGTCGCCAGCTCGTGTAACTTTGACAAATCAATACAATCGACATTTAAAGTGATTCTACGTGCAAATCTAGCTGTCATAACATCAATACGTCTGATTTCGCCTTTCGTATTGATTGAGAACTCTTCTGAACGACTCGTTTGATCGAATCCCGATCCTACATTGGTTTTCCATGGAAAACCTGTGGAAACATCCCTAAGGTTGTTCCAAGTGATTAGGAAGAAGAATCAAAGAAAAAGAATGAGAAATGAAGAAGTTATACTCACTTAAGCAACTTGATATGATTCTGATCTTGCTTCTGATTAACAACTGATTAAGGAGAGATTTGAGAGTGTTTTGAGTGAGTTGTAAAGTGGAAAATGTGTGGAAGATGCTTGGGTTTTATAGGGAAGGATTAGGGTTGGGTTTGGTGAACATTTAAGACAAGAAACACAAGTTTAAAATCAAAGAAAACATTAAAACCCGCTAATTACGCGAGCTGTTAATGTTTCCGCAGATCAGGCCGCTCTCGAGGGCCGCGAGGTAACAAGGAACCCCGGGTCGCGGCCGATGAGGGGTTGAGTTCGTGAAAAATGTTTGATTTTAGTCATAAATACCCCCTATACTTCCATGTTTTGTTGTTTTAAGGTGTATATTGGATGTTTTAAGTATAAGGAACATAAGTAAAGGTACATTATGTAATTTAATCATAAACTAAATATAAAACACATAAAAAAAAGTTTGTTTGTCAAGTTTAAGCATCGAATTTGCGTAAATAGAGCATAATAGTCACATGTTTGTAAGTTTAACGTGTTTAGCACGAATTGTAAATAAAGTATCACATGATTAATTGATTTGAACGTATGAACATATATAAAGCGTGTATAACATGAATGTAAGAAAAATACGAATTTCATTATGATCCAAGTCTCGGATTTTGAACCGATTACAACAAAAGAACGATTACAAGAATACAAGACTTCCAAAAATAGAATTACAAGCGACGGTTTCTAATTATGGAAAGTATGAAAAAGCAGGTCGTTACAGTCTCCCATCCTTTAGGAAATTTCGTCCTGAAATTTAGGAAGAAGTAACAAAAAAGTTGTGGATACTTGTTCTTTATATCACTCTCGAGTTCCCAAGTAAATTCAGCGCCATGTTTTCCTTCCCATTGAACCTTAACGATAGGAATTTGACTGCGCCTCAGTTTCTTCACACCTCGGTCCATGATTTCGACGGGTTTCTCCACAAAATGCAAAGTGTCGTTGATTTGGAGATCTTCGAGAGGAACTTGAAGCCCTTCTTCAGCTAGACACTTCTTGACATTCGAGACATGAAACGTCGGATGAACATTGTTGAGTTCTTGGGGTAAATTGAGTCGATAAGCCACATTGCCAATCCTCTCGAGTATCCTGAAGGGACCAACATAGCGATGGGAAAGTTGTTGGTGCACTACATCTGTTGATTTCGTCTTGGATCAAGTCAAACATTGCATTGTATAGATTAGGGCTTAATATACGAGAAAATAGGCGAGTGTATGTGTGTTAGGAAGAGGTTTCGCTTATAGAGTCTTTAGAGTTAGGTTTCGCTTGGTTGAACATGAGATTCCGCTTATGTGTTCACATGAGGTTTCGCTTATGTGAACATGTCACTTGAAGCGAAACCTCAAGCCTATATAAACCCCTGAAGCGAAATCATTTGTAACTTTGACGGATTCCATACCGAGGTGCTGCCGGTGTGAAGATCGAGCTGTAAACATTGTTAAATCAATGAAATCAGTAGTTTAAGTGAAGTACAAGCTATTTCTATCTACGTTTCTTGTTATTCCGCACCTGAAACATAGAAGAACGCCTCTGAACGACTCGTTCGGGTCAGTCATCGATCCTACAATTGGTATCAGAGCTTGGGAAGAGGTTTTCTACAGAAATTAGCTGGATTTTGTCATTGTTTTCTACTTCTACACCTTCTTTTATTAGTTCAGAAAGTTGTAACGGTCAGAATTGGCTCAAAATTTCTCAGATTGTGCGCAATAGATCAAAGACAAATCCTGGAAAATTTTGGACCAAAATATGAACTAAAAATGGACCAAATGATCTTCAGACTAGGTTTTGCTTCAAGGAACACCTGACTGTTTCGCTTGAAAGGTTCCGCTTCAACTGACAATTTGGAGTTTCGCTTGAGAGGTTCCGCTCCAAATTACGTAATAGTTCCGCTTTTGTGTCACCATAAGTGTGTTTTCGCTTCAAGTTCATTAGGGTTTTCGCTTCAAGGTTCCGCTTGAAGGGACATATTTGAGTTTCGCTTCAGTGATCAATCATTGTTTCGCTTATTCAGACAACCTTAGTTTCACTTGTGTGAACTTTTGTAGTTTCGCTTATTGTGCATTCTCACCTGGTTTCGCTTATTTGTCACTGTTTTTAGAAAACGTGCAAAGTCATCATGGATTCATAGTTTTACAACGCGTTCGCTACTCCATCTACTCCAGCTGCGATTGCTCAGGCCATGAACTTAGAGAACAAGACGGGAACCACCCAAAAGCCCCCGAAATTGATGAGTATCGAAGAATATTACGGGTGGAAAGATAGATTCGAGAACTGGGTTCAGGCGAATCATCTTAGATTGTGGGAGTGTATATTAAAGAAGTATGTATATTAAAGAAGTATGTGTTTCCTCGAACAGAATTGCAGGTTATCAAACAGTTATCCGAATTCACGGATCAGGAACGGGTGATGTACAAAGCCGAGAAGATGATGATCATTTTATTGCAGCAAGCGATCAAAGAAGATATATTCATTCTGTTACAGCACGACAAAACTGCAAAGTCAATATGGGATGCTCTTAAAGTTAAATTTGAGGGAAGCGAGAACATGATAAAGAGCAAGAAGGCGCTGCTTAAGAAAGAGTTTGATCTGTTCAGCAGCTTACCGGGAGAGGATACAAAGAAGCTGATTGAGAGATACTGTCACTTAGTGCGATCATTGTCGATGTTGGGTGTTGAAAAAGATCGTGAAGAGTGGGTAGACAAGCTAGCTGATGCGTTACCACAGAAAGAATGGGGAACATACTTGATGATTCTGAAGAACACGGGTGTTTATGATGGGTTAACGATATCTCAGTTTATTGAGAAGACCGAGAGTCAGGATTTGGAACAACAGAAGATTGCTAGGATGAACAGTCCGAGTGGTCAACAAGATGTAAAGATGTACTATAAAGGAAGTGTTCCAGTTCCTGAGTCAGAGAGAAGTCCGAAAATCCAAACTGCATTTAGTGCTGGTGATTCAACAGAAAAAGCAAATCAAAGTTCAAGCAATGGCAGTAGTGGATTCTCACCATTTCCGAGTGTCAATCCTAAAGAATCAAATACTAGCTTACAGTCTCAGGGCACAAAAACTGGAAATGGCTATGTGATTCAGTGTAACATAGCTCTAAATCTTCCAGAAGGGCAAAGATTCTCAGAAGACACTGCTAAAGACCACATGGCTCTACTTGGTTCTGTATTGTTATCATATGAGGGTCTTGTAGCTGGTCGGATCGGTAATCCCATGCTCACCAAAGAGGATTACGATCAAATAGACGCTGAAGAAATGGAACTTATGGATATCAAATGGTGTCTTGCTAGTGTTCTTCGACGTGCTGAGAGGTTCAAAACAATCACCGGGAGAAATGACTTTCTTGATGCTCATGTATCTACTTTAGGTTTTGATAAATCTAAATGTAACAACTCTCATTAAAATTAATAATTACAATGATAATTAGTCAATAAGGAAACCCTAATTAAGACACCCGAATGATTTGGCACTAACCCTAAAATTTTCAAAACAATTGGAATCAGGATCAGGGCCCCTAAAACTAAGGGGGGGTAAACCCTAGTTATAATTATCTACAGAAAACGTTGTAAAAATTTCGAAGTATCACGAAATCAACTCAGCAAGCCTAGAGGGGACACAAGGCTACCCTAGGGTAGATTGCTACCCCAGGCGTGTCGCGACAGAATCAGGGACACCTCCCGCGACTCGCGGGAGGTACCAAATTTGGGTATAAATAGGGGGTCTGGGATTAAATCAGATTGCTCACTTCGACGAAAAAAAACTCACAATATACGTTGAGCTATGCTTAAATTACTACCAAACACACACTAATATCGAATCACTGCCGCAGAACAGGGTAATTACTCGATCGCTATTACGATTCAGTTTCCGGGATCAATATATCCAAAGAATGTCTAAGTGCCGCCCACATTTGGGCTATGCTTTGTCGTTTGTCGGTAATCCGATAAATGAGTTGAAGCATTGTACTTTGTCGTTTGTCGATAATTCGATAAATGAGTTGAAGTACTATACTTTGTCGTTTGTCATTTTGATAAATGAGTTGAAGTATTACACTTGGTCATTCATTGTGAGAAATTGATCTCGGGAGTTATCGTAACTACTGTATTGATTACTAATCCTGTTTTGTATGCTTTATTGTGAAATTAGGTTAACAAGGATAAAATCATATCCTGTCAGTACTAAATCTGCAATGTGAGTCATTCTCTTTTTATTAACTGTTTTACAATACTCCAAATCATTTTTCAAAGTTATAATTACAGTGATTAAGTTTATGTAATCACCAAATTACAGCCGGTATGTGGGGTATTGTGCACAGTATTACTATTGTTTTAATCACATTAGGTGGGCGAGTCTAAAAGTAAGTGATATACGTCACTCATTGGGACAGCCAATGGTGATATGACCACAGTCACAGAGCTGGTCTGTGACAAATACCTATTCTTGAAATGTTGGTTGATAATAAACATATGTAAAAACTCTTAATACTGTAAATTATAACAAATGTGTCGTTTTCAGTAAAATGAATGATTCACTCAGTATTTCCCCGCTGACAAAATCTTTTTCAAACATGTTTCAGGTGATCTGCTGTAAATCAGGAACAAGTGCTTAGCAGCATTTCAAACTTAAAGTAGTGGCTCAATAATAAATAAATAAAGATGTTTTATCACTAAACTTATGTATTGTAAATTATCGGGGTTTTATCCCGAATTGTAAAATAAAAATAATCGGGAAAAATATTTAGCTTTACAACGATCCTGATATTCAAAAATTTCCGCTGCTAAACTCAATTAAACAAATATCACGGGGTTTCTGTCCCGCGGCTCCGGAAACAGGTAAAACCGGGTCGGGGGCCGTGACAGAAACAAGTTGGTATCAGAGCCACTGAGTTAAGCTAATTAAGTATTTAAGCAATACTTAATTTTCCTGATTACTGTTATGTGATTATGTGATTATGTGCTTTTAATTGATTATTTGTTAGTTACAGTATGGGTAAACAAAAGTTGCAAGATATCTATCTTAAACTAGATAGATCAATTTACGAAGAAGGAAGTTCGTCCAAAACTAAATTTTCAAGCTCCCTACAATTCCTGAAGAAGGAATATTTGTGCAAAAAGCGAATTATGAATATCCATTATCTCCTAGAAAAAGGAGTATGATTATTAAGAAAAGTAAGGAGCAAATCCGAGAAAAGAAGATTAAAAAGGAAACCCAGGAGTTACTTAAGAAATCACCTTGGGAAGATAAACTCGATGAAAAATGGGCAAATTTGTATATGCTAGCCACTGTGGCTGAACATGCAAATCTCTAGATGCCCTAAATCTAGCAAGCAGTACTTCCCAATAAGTAAATAAATAAAGGTTAGTAAAATACAATTTGAGTGTGTTTTCCTGCATTTTGTACAAATAGTGTGCAATAAAACTTCCATGTTATTTGTTAAACTTTGTTCCAAAGTTTTAACTTGATATTTTGGGCATTTTGCATATATGCTACACAGCATGAACGTGATATCTGAAGCTTTTCAGAACCTCAATCTGTACCCAGTAAACATAGAAGTTTCTCATGAATTCACGGGATATCTTGCTGATGTGGATCAACCTTTAAAACTCCCTACTCCACCAGTGACCAAACCAAAAAGGAAGCCAAAGAAAAATTATGTATGGGGAAGCCGTATACGTAAGAAAAAGTCAGTTACAAAAACCCCTAAAACTAGTAAACCTTTAGACAAAGGAAAAGCGATTATAATCCAGGAAAACCCTAATCCACAAGAACAAGAAACTGAAGCTAATAATGAGGTTAGGCAAATGGAGGAGCAGTTCGATCAGTATTCTCAGGAAATAGAAATAGAAATAGGGCAAGGTTCTAACCCAACTCAGGTACAAGTTGGAGAGAGTTCTAATCAAACCAGAAGAGTTACTTTTCAGGATCAGATAGATATTTTACTAGAAAAATGTGAAACTATGCAACCTGCCAACACCGGTATCTTTACCTATCCTACTGAAAACCCAATACCTATGAACCTTACACCAACAATCACTGAACCAATAATCCATGACCAACCTGTAGAAATGGAAGAATGGTGGACTAACGATTGGCAATTTCAAAATATTGTCAATAGCCCTTACTCGTTTCTTCCACAGTTCGACCCAGAACCCCTACCCAATCCACCAATGAGCAATGAGAATTTGGCTGAACTTCGCCATTTCGGTGAAGAGTTGATGGATGCAGGGAATAGAATTAGGGAAATAGGGGGACAGATTGCCTGGAAATATGACAAGAGGGAATTCCGTTTCTAGAATAACAACTAGGAGGATGGGAAAGTTATCTTTGTATAATAGTAAAAGTAAATAGTGAAACCAGTTGTAACATAACGAATAAAACGTTGTAAAATATCGGTGTGTATTGATGCATACTATACTGATATGAAATGCAATCGAAAAAAATCGATAATTTTGGCTTTATGTGTTATAACTTGTTTAATGATTTGTATAAATTGTTAATTGCTAATTATTCATAATAACTTATCATCAGATGGCAAATAACGATAACGAACCAGTAAATGAAGTTAATCAATCGGAGCAACACCCAGAAGATCAATATATGACCAAACAAGATATTGAAAATATGGTTGCCCAAGGAATAGCCAACGCAATTCCAATGTTCGTTGCTGCTATGAAAAATCCAAACGATCCGCAACATATCATACCTAGCAAACATACTATCGAAGATAATTTCAGTAATAGTATAAACGGGGGCAATGATCATATAAATCATGACAATGAATCTCAGCACACGCAGCGCCCTAAGAAACGAAAGGCTGCAACACCTGGTTGCACTTTCAAAGAATTTCTTGCTTGTAAACCCGCTGAATTTGCAGGCAACGAAGGAGCAACTGCAACACTGCGATGGTTAGAAAAAAACCGAAGCATTAATTGCAATAAGTAAATGTGCTGAAGAAGATCAAGTTATGTATGCCTCAAATCTGTTTAAGGAATGAGCACTAGAATGGTGGAACACAGTGCTACAAGCAAAAGGAAGACGGGTGGCTTATGCTATGACTTGGGAAGAATTTAAGAATCTTGTCGAAAGAAAATTCTGTCCTGAGTATGAAAAGGAACAAATGGCAAATAAATTCCTAAATCATCGAATGACCGGAGTAGATTGTCGGGGTTATACTTCGACATTCTTCGAATATGCGAGAGTGGTACCTAACCTGGCTTCGCCAGAACCAGTACTCATTTCTCGATATATTTGGGGATTAATTAGTGAAATTCGAAATATCGTTAAGGCTGCGAGACCTCGCACTATTGACGATGCAGTGGAATTAGCTAATACCTTAACTGATGAACTAATCCGAACAAGAGATGAAGATAGGAAGAAAGAATTGGCTCAGAAAATTACCCAAGGATTTAGGGTAGGTAATAGTAGTAATTTCAAGAAAAGAGGAACAGGGCAATCTTCAAATGTGCCATTATGCAAATTTTGCAAAAAGAGACATTTTGGAAAATGTAATAGAATTTGCAATTTTTGCAAAACAACCGGACATCGGGAAGAAAACTGCAGAAAGAAAACCATAATTTGTTATAATTGTGGAGAAGCTGGACATATCAAACCAGAGTATCCTAAATTAATCAACCCAGCAGACAACAAACCCAAGCCAGCTGAAGGAACTACTAAGAAGAATGTTAGAGCATTTCAGCTGACTACTCAAGAAGCAGAACTCATTCCGGATGTGATCGCCGGTACGTTTTTAGTCCACAACGTCTATGCAAAAGTATTATTTGACTCTGGTGCGAACCAAAGTTTTATAAATACTTCATTCTGTCAAGCTCTTAAGTTACCATTAACTACAGTTAGGCAGATCTTTACAGTCGAAACTGCAGATGGGAATTCCATAGAAATTAATCAGGTTTTGCAAAAAGTAGACATAGAACTTTTAGGTCATAAATTTACTGCAAACCTATTTCCTATGATATTAGCTGAATTCGATGTTGTGTTAGGAATGGATTGGTTAATAGCCAACCATGCTCAAATCATATGTGATAGAAATTCCATAGAAATTCAAGCACCCACTGGAGAAATAATTAAGATTTCAGGAGATAAACCTCGGAAACCATTGAAGTTCATATCAGTAATGAAAGTTGCTAATTATGAACGGAACCAAGGAATAGTATATATGATTTCAGTAATCATTTGTACTGAAGGCAAAGAACTCAAGGAAATTCCGGTAGTCTCAGAATACCCAGATGTCTTTCCAGAAGATTTACCTGGGTTACCACCAGACAGAGAAGTAGAATTTAGGATTCATCTAATTCCAGGAACTACACCGATAGCCAAGGCACCTTATCGATTAGCTCCTACCGAAATTCTAGAATTAAAAAAGCAATTAGATGAATTACTAAGCAAAGGATTTATACAACCTAGTTCATCCCCTTGGGGTGCACCAGTGTTGTTTGTGAAAAAGAAAGATGGATCAATGAGAATGTGTATTGATTATAGAGAATTAAATAAAGTTACAATTAAGAATCGATACCCATTACCTAGGATTGATGATCTTTTTGATCAATTACAAGGAGCTAGGTATTTCTCTAAGATAGACTTAAGATCTGGATACCATCAATTGAAAGTTCAAGAAGAAGACATACCTAAAACTGCTTTCAGAACTAGGTATGGTCATTATGAGTTTACAGTCATGCCCTTCGGATTAACCAATGCCCCAGCTGCATTCATGGACATGATGAACAGAATCTGTAAACCATATTTGGATAAATTTGTGATAGTATTCATTGACGATATACTTATTTATTCCAAAAGTCAAGTAGAGCATTGTCAGCACTTGCATGCACTCTTAACTTTGTTAAGAAAAGAAAAGTTATATGCTAAATTCTCAAAGTGTGAATTCTGGCTGCAAGAAGTGCAATTTTTAGGCCACATGGTGAATCACGAAGGTATTCACGTAGATCCTGCTAAGATCGAAGCCATTACTAACTGGAAGATTCCACAAACTGCAATGGAAATTAGAAGTTTTATAGGATTAGCTGGTTATTATAGACGGTTTATTAAGGATTTTTCCAAGATAGCTGTACCATTAACTAAGTTAACCTGTAAAGCCACTAAATTTGAGTGGGGACCAAAGCAAGAAGAAGCCTTTAGAATCTTAAAGCAGAAATTAACCAATGCGCCAATCTTAGCCTTACCAGAAGGAACAGAAGATTTTGAAGTATATTGCGATGCTTCAAAACTAGGATACGGATGTGTGTTAATGCAACGCAAGAAGGTAATTGCATATGCTTCCAGACAATTGAAAAAGCATGAAGAAAACTATACGACTCATGATTTAGAATTAGGAGCCATAATTTTTGCCCTTAAGATTTGGAGACATTATCTGTATGGAAGTAAATTTACTGTCTATACAGATCATAAGAGTTTAAGGTATATATTCGGGCAAAAAGAGTTAAACATGAGGCAAAGAAGATGGATGGAAGTCTTGAGTGATTACGACTGTGATATTCAGTATCACGAAGGAAAAGCAAACGTAGTCGCTGACGCCTTAAGTCGTAAGTATCATGAAAAACAAAGGCGAGTCCGTGCTCTTAGAATAAATCTACAAGTAGATTTAAGAGAACAAGTGAAGGAAATCCAGAAAACGGCAATCAAGGACGATGCCGAAGGAATGAGAGGTTACCTAAAAGAATTGGAACAAGGAAATAATGGAATTTGGAAATTCCACAAAAGCAGAATTTGGGTACCTAAACAAGGAAATTTAAGATCAAAAATCTTAGAAGAAGCTCATAAATCTAGGTATACTATACACCCAGGAAACAATAAGATGTACCAAGATTTAAGGAAGAATTTCTGGTGGATAGGAATGAAAAAGGATATAGCCGAATATGTATCTAAGTGTTTAACCTGTTCACAAGTTAAAGCCGAACACCAGAAACCCTCAGGCTTACTACAACAGTTAGAAATGCCTGTATGGAAATGGGAACTCATAACAATGGACTTTGTTACTAAGTTACCCAAAACCAGAAAAGGTAATGATGCAATTTGGGTAATCGTGGACCGATTAACCAAATCAGCTCATTTTCTACCAATAAAGGAAACCTTTAGCATGGAAAGATTAGCCAAGCTATATGTGGATGAAATAGTATCCTTACATGGAGTTCCACTCTCCATTGTATCGGATAGAGATAGTCGTTTTACCTCTCGATTTTGGACAAGTTTCCAAGAATCAATGGGAACTCGACTCAATTTAAGTACTGCATATCATCCACAAACAGACGGACAAAGTGAAAGAACGATCCAAACTCTGGAAGACATGCTCAGAGCATGTGTAATTGACTTTGGAGGTAATTGGGATAACCATTTACCATTGATTGAATTTTCCTATAACAATAGTTATCATTCAAGTATTGAAGCCGCTCCATTCGACGCACTATATGGACGTAAGTGCAGAACACCCGTGTGTTGGGCAGAAATAGGAGAAAGTCAATTATCAGGTCCAAAAATTGTGCAAGAAACCACAGACAAGATAACTCAAATCAAGGAAAGATTGAAAACCGCTAGAGATCGCCAGAAGAGTTATGCAGACAATCGTCGCAAACCGCTTGAATTCCAAATAGGAGACAAGGTACTTTTAAAAGTATCTCCTTGGAAAGGAGTGGTAAGATTCGGTAAGAAAGGAAAACTGAGTCCCCGATATGTTGGACCATTTCCAGTGATTCAATGAATTGGACCAGTTGCTTATCACTTACAACTACCAGAAGAACTAGCTGGAGTACATGATGTATTTCATGTATCCAACCTTAAGAAATGTTTATCAGATGAATCTCTGGTAGTACCTCTTCAAGACATAGAGGTAAATGAAAAACTGAAATTCATAGAAAAACCTTTACAAATAGAAGACCGGAAAGTCAAATTCCTCAAACACAAGCGACTTGTGTTGGTAAAAGTCAAATGGAATTCCAAGAGAGGACCGGAATACACTTGGGAATTAGAGTCAGAAATGAAGCGCAAATATCCTCATCTATTTCAGTGAATCTCGAGGACGAGATTTTTCCTAAGGTGGGGAGGATGTAACAACTCTCATTAAAATTAATAATTAGAATGATAATTAGTCAATAAGGAAACCCTAATTAAGACACCCGAATGATTTGGCACTAACCCTAAAATTTTCAAAACAATTGGAATCAGGATCAGGGCCCCTAAAACTAAGGGGGGGTAAACCCTAGTTATAATTATCTACAGAAAACGTTGTAAAAATTTCGAAGTAACACGAAATCAACTCAGCAAGCCTAGAGGGGACACAAGGCTACCCTAGGGTAGATTGCTACCCCAGGCGTGTCGCGACAGAATCAGGGACACCTCCCGCGACTCGCGGGAGGTACCAAATTTGGGTATAAATAGGGGGGGTCTGGGATTAAATCAGATTGCTCACTTCGACGAAAAAAAACTCACAATATACGTTGAGCTATGCTTAAATTACTACCAAACACACACTAATATCGAATCACTACCGCAGAACAGGGTAATTACTCGATCGCTATTACGATTCAGTTTCCGGGATCAATATATCCAAAGAATGTCTAAGTGCCGCCCACATTTGGGCTATGCTTTGTCGTTTGTCGGTAATCCGATAAATGAGTTGAAGCATTGTACTTTGTCGTTTGTCGATAATTCGATAAATGAGTTGAAGTACTATACTTTGTCGTTTGTCATTTTGATAAATGAGTTGAAGTATTACACTTGGTCATTCATTGTGAGAAATTGATCTCGGGAGTTATCGTAACTACTGTATTGATTACTAATCCTGTTTTGTATGCTTTATTGTGAAATTAGGTTAACAAGGATAAAATCATATTCTGTCAGTACTAAATCTGCAATGTGAGTCATTCTCTTTTTATTAACTGTTTTACAATACTCCAAATCATTTTTCAAAGTTATAATTACAGTGATTAAGTTTATGTAATCACCAAATTACAGCCGGTATGTGGGGTATTGTGCACAGTATTACTATTGTTTTAATCACATTAGGTGGGCGAGTCTAAAAGTAAGTGATATACGTCACTCATTGGGACAGCCAATGGTGATATGACCACAGTCACAGAGCTGGTCTGTGACAAATACCTATTCTTGAAATGTTGGTTGATAATAAACATATGTAAAAACTCTTAATACTGTAAATTATAACAAATGTGTCGTTTTCAGTAAAATGAATGATTCACTCAGTATTTCCCCGCTGACAAAATCTTTTTCAAACATGTTTCAGGTGATCTGCTGTAAATCAGGAACAAGTGCTTAGCAGCATTTCAAGCTTAAAGTAGTGGCTCAATAATAAATAAATAAAGATGTTTTATCACTAAAATTATGTATTGTAAATTATCGGGGTTTTATCCCGAATTGTAAAATAAAAATAATCGGGAAAAATATTTAGCTTTACAACGATCCTGATATTAAAAAATTTCCGCTGCTAAACTCAATTAAACAAATATCACAGGGTTTCTGTCCCGCGGCTCCGGAAACAGGTAAAACCGGGTCGGGGGCCGTGACACTAAAGTTACTTGTTTTCGATGCAGGGAGAAAGGCCATTTCAAGCGGGAGTGCAAGAACAGAGAAGCTAGCGGTGCTCAGAATCCATTCGAAAAAGATGATTACTACCGGAAAGCCATTTATCAGCAGGTTGGTCAATCACAAGACTCACAGACGGCTCATGGTAGGAAGATTGAGGATTCTAAAAGAGCATGTTTGGTGGACTTCAACTGGAGCAACTACATATCGCCTGATAGCAAAGCCTGTTTAGTTGATCAAGATGATGAAAGACTACCTGAAGGCTTCAGCTGGGATATGTTTGTTGATGAGAAGGGAGAGTTCAAAGCTTTCATCGCCAAGATTGTCAGAGAGCCAGACATGTTTGCTACCTGGATGAAGTCTATTGGAGTGAATGTGACAAGTGAGGATGAAAAATCTGTTACGTCTGATAAAAATTCAAAAAGTGTTGATGAACTTTCAGAAAATGTTGAGGAAATTTCAGAGAGTTCAGATGAGAGTGTTAAAAAACGTTGTTAGTTCTGAAAAGGAAGTTGTATTTGATCAAACACCATCTGATTCTGGTTCATCAGATGCTGATTCTGAAAAATCTGTACAGTCTGATCAGTCACCAGTTGATAGTAGCAGTGATGATGAGGAAGAGAAACATATAAATGTTGCAAAATCTCATCTTTCTCCTGAAAGTTTTCATTTCTATTTTGCAGATCGCTTGGAAAAGTTGAAGGCAAAAAGAGCTGAAAAAGAATACATGGAAATGAAAACTGAAAATGTTGCTGAGGAGAATGATAAGACTGAGCTGGTGAGTGAAGAAAAGATGTCTGAATTTGAGAAGGTGAAAGAAGAAGATAAAGTGGTTGAAGTTGTAAAAACAATCGAAGTTGAAAAGATTGTTGAAGTTGTAAAGCCTTGCAAAAAGTGTTTGGAAGCTTTCAAGGAATGTGTAGCAAAAGATGACATAATAGCTGAATACGAGAAGAAGAAAGAGCAGTTACAGTTTAACCTCAACTATGTGAAAGAATCGTACGATGTCTTGAACAAAACAGTAACTGGTCTCCAAAAGACAAACTCAGAAAGAGAACAAGCACTGATGATGATGAATGCAGTCATGATGTCAAAGCAAAAAGCCATAAATTTCTACATTGAAGAAAGTGCTAAATGGAAGCAAGAGTTGGAAACAGAAAAGATTGAGAATGAGAGAATTAGACGTTTACTTCAAAGTTATTCTAGTTCTGATTATCTCATTGATCGTATTTACCCAACTGTTGCAGGAATGGAAGCTTTTCAAGACGAGAAGCCGAAGAAGAAGAAAGATTGTGGTAAGAAAACGACTGTTAGCTATAACAAGTGTCCGCCTCCAATTTGGGAAGGGTACTATCCTAGAAAACCAAACGAGGAGCAACTTGAAAAAGCGGTCAATATAAAGCTTAAAACCGACACAACTGACGTTTTACCAGATAAGATTGATGTCACGTTTACCTCGTCCGATACTGATCATGAGTCTGAGTTAATCAAAAAGGTGGTCGATCAAGTTTTGGATACTGATGAGGAGTCCGAGTCAAAGTCTGAGTCTGGAAAGTCAAATTCGTCAGTCAACAGGGAAAATTCGTCGGTCAAACGGTCTTACAGTAAAGAATTTTTGTTATCAAAAGCAAATTTGAATGATGAAACATTCGAAGTTGTTTATACTCTGAATGGTTCTGACAAACTCTATTACAATAAAGAGTTTCCAATAATGAGTATTAAAACAGAATTGATTAACAAAACTTTCAAACTAATAGAAATTAATATTCCTGAATTGAAAGTTTTGAAAAGTTTTGAAAAATCTAAAAAATATACTTCAAGAGTTCAACAACGGTTAAACAAAGAAAAAAGGTTACAATTCTGGTTCCGGTTTTCAAAAGAAACCTAACCAAAATCGTAGCTACAAAAAGAAAGGTCTTGGTTTTATTCCACCAGAAAATGATAAAAATGATAATAATTCTAAAACAAAAATAGAATTTGTGTCAGGTGGAAGCTCAGATGAGGAACAAAAGAAACCATTCTGGAGACAGTCAAATCAAGAGTTTCTTGTTGAGAAGAGAAAGAATGGAGCTGAAGTGATGTATCAAAGAGAGACTAGAACCTGTTACAAGTGCAATGAAGTTGGTCACATTGCATGGAATTGTTCAAAGAATGCAAAAACAAAACAGGGAGTTTCTCAGAAATTAAAAGAAAAAGTTGTTGATATTGAACCACCAACTGAAAAACTTAAAGTTTTTGAAAATTCAACTTATGAGGTTGGTGAGTGTTCAAATAAGAATATGTATGAAAAGAAAGGAAAAGACAACCAAGTGTGGGTTGTTAAGAAAGTTGGTGTGAATGTCGGCGATGAAGCTGGTTCCACAAAGCCAGAAGAGCTACAGGTTGAGGAGAAAATTTCAGTGAATGATGATGAGTTTCCATCACTGAAATTTGAAGAAGTTAAAAAGAAAATTGGAAAAGTTGATATCTCGAAACAGTTTTACACTGAGAAAAATGAATTTGATGTCGAGAAAACTTTTAATGGAAGTGTAAAGAAAATTTTTGGGAAAATGTTGAATGGGAAAGCGAAGGGGGTTAAAGATTTTTACGCAACTAAAAAGGCAACATACAACCCCACTGCACAAGAGTTGAAATCCATCAAGTCTGAGAAGACTTGGATGGAAGTCTGTTCCCATAATAGTCTTAGGACTATGCCGGAGATCCCAAGTTTATATCGTGGATCAGGAATCGGCATCATTCTAATGTTTGTGAAGCGTGTTTGAAAATTTTGAATAGTGTTTGAATTTTTACAGGTTGAATGACTACGCCGGAGCATTCAGGTAGGTAAGTGCGAAGCAGGAATCAACACTTTGATGGGTAAAATGTAGATGATTCATTCCTACAATTGGTATTGATTGGTTATATCTACAAGTGGTTATTTTACAAGTGGTATAGAGGGTGATTAACTGCAATTGGTAAATCAGGGACATTAAGTTGTACTTGATTTACTATTCATATAAGATTGATAAACAAGATGATGAACCATATCCCCATGCTTCACAAGTGGAAAACTTAAAAGTGGTAAAAACAAACTCATTTTCCGAAAAAATCATTTTGATTGAAACAAACTTAAGTGTTTTGAAATCTAAATGAGAAAATGGTTTGTTGAAAGGGAGAGTTCAGATTGTTTATGCCTAGTGAATGGAGATTTGATGTGATTCGATCTCAGTTGTCAAGTTTCTGTACAGTTTGTTTTACTTTTTACTTTTCAAGTGGGTCAAGAGTCTAGTAGTTTTCAAATTTCCTTTGAAATGTGTTTGCATTTTAGGGGGAGTAGGGAAATTTCAGAAAATTCAAAAACATTTGAAAATTTGAAAAAGACAAAAACATGATAAAATTCGAAAATGAGTTTCGTTGTGAAAAGAGGAAATGATAGTACATCAGAAGGCTGTCACAACATGCTAAAGAAATGTAAAGATAAAATGTGATAAACAATCTCACTGCGGATATGCCAGTAGGTTTTTGCACATTTAGTAGATTGTGACGAGATATAAACTAAATTTCAAACTTGCTTGTTCTGTGGGTTAACACAAACTTGGATATATAGGTAACCCCTGAAATCTTGTTTGAAAGGTCCCTTATTCTGAGATACTAGGTCTTTATGCTCAGTGATATCTAGGGTATTATCCCGGGACTTCTGCTGTATGGAAGTACTGACCTAGTCCCCGGATAATGCTTTCCGCAAAAAGCTTGAAACATAGCTTCGCCCTCAGCATGCTGATGAAACAATAAAATTGATAGTCGCTGCTGTTGAAATAAAAGATCCTCTAAAGGGGACACACCAAAAGTCGAAGCCGTCATCTCTCTACGTATACGGAAGTATCGACCTGAGCTCTCACGACCCTCGCATTTAACCCCTATACAGATATCAGCTGTGGTATACTCACCTGTAAGACTGAATATTGGGATCTGGATACGGGAGTATATTCAAGTAGTGAGACACACGAATAAGTCAGTATCTAAGACATTAACATCGTATCTCGGATCAATTGAACTTTGTGTGAAAATTTCAGAGGACCGATATACTGACAATCTAGGTGAATTGTTTAGAACTGAAAATGAAATCAAGCTTAACGGTGTTAGTGACATGTCTTAAAACTGATATGATCCTCTTACACGAATTCACAAAAATATGTTTGTAAATATTTCATTTCTACATTCTCGTGTTTTTACAAATGGTGTCAGTTACTTTTCTTTAGAAAAATCTAAAAAGATTTTCAGTGTGTTTTAGCATAAAGTATCAGAAAATTAAAAAGATTTTCGACAACTGATGTTGGATAGCTGATTTTCAAAGTTCCAAGTGCTAAACATGATGACATTGTTGTGAGGGGGAGAGTGTCTAATTGTCAAAATATAGTTTTCAAATCAACAAGTGGTTTATCATAGTCTGAGGAAGAGTAGTAGTTGGTGCACATGGATTTGAGAAGGAGTTAAAGTTAGTGCACTCAAGTTGTTAAATCTAGAAATCTTATTGCTAGGTTAAGAATGTGCAGGTATAGTCAGGTTTGATCTTGGATCTGAAGATAGAGTGCCAGGTTTCGATTCCTGAAGATCTTTGTTTGAGCCAGGATGATCGATCCTGAGAACCTATGAAGGTCAGACAACGATCCTGAAGATGTTACTGAAGAACAAAAGAATGCCAGTAAATCGAGAGGGAGAGTCTGAAGATACCTGAACAAAATGTGAGCCAGATTTCGTTCCTGGAACTGATAAACTTAAGGAATCAAGAGATCTGATCAAGAGAATCTGAAGAGAGAGAGAGAGAAAAGCCCAGAGACTGATCAAGACTGAAGATGTAAAGACACAGCATGGTCGTGAATCAATGAACGACTCCATCAACATCTGAGGGGGAGTCTGTTGGTGCAGTACATCTGTTGATTTCGTCTTGGATCAAGTCAAACATTGCATTGTATAGATTAGGGCTTAATATACGAGAAAATAGGCGAGTGTATGTGTGTTAGGAAGAGGTTTCGCTTATAGAGTCTTTAGAGTTAGGTTTCGCTTGGTTGAACATGAGATTCCGCTTATGTGTTCACATGAGGTTTTGCTTATGTGAACATGTCACTTGAAGCGAAACCTCAAGCCTATATAAACCCCTGAAGCGAAATCATTTGTAACTTTGACGGATTCCATACCGAGGTGCTGCCGGTGTGAAGATCGAGCTGTAAACATTGTTAAATCAATGAAATCAGTAGTTTAAGTGAAGTACAAGCTATTTCTATCTACGTTTCTTGTTATTCCGCACCTGAAACATAGAAGAACGCCTCTGAACGACTCATTCGGGTCAGTCATCGATCCTACAATAGTTTTCCCTTTTACCAAAACAAACTACTCCTTTCCAAGGAGATACTTTGAGTAGTACATGATCACCAACGTTAAACTCCAAGGGTTTGCGTCTTTTGTCAGCGTAGCTCTTTTGTCGACTTCTAGCCTTGAGTAGATTGTCATGGATTCGAAGAATCTTATCCGTTGTTTGTTGTATGAGTTCAGGGCTAGTAAATTGTTTGTCACCAATCTCGTGCCAGCTAATAGGAGATCGACACTTGCGACCATATAATGCCTCAAAATGAGCCATTTGAATACTGGAGTGGTATCTATTGTTGTACGAGAACTCGATCAATGGTAAATGCACATCCTAACTACCACCAAAGTTGATGACACAAGAACGGAGCATGTCCTCTAGGGTTTGGATAGTACGTTCAGTCTGTCCATCCGTTTGAGGATGAAAGGCCGTACTGAGATTCAAATGAGAACCCATAGCGGACTGGAAAGTTTGCCAAAGACGCGAAGTAAAACGACCATCACGGTCAGAAATGATATCAATGGGTATACCATGATGACATATGACTTCATCAGTGTAGAGTCGTGCAAGCTTCTCAACCTTGAAATCTTCACGAATAGGAAGAAAATGAGCGGACTTGGTCAAACAATCGATAATCACCCAGATGCTGTCGTGACCAGAAGGAGTGCGAGGAAGTTTGGTTATGAAATCCATAGCGATGCTATCCCATTTCCAAACGGGGATTTCAGGTTGTTCGAGTAGACCAGAAGGTCGCTGATGCTCAGCCTTGACCTTTGAGCAACTGAGACATTTAGAAACGTAGATGTCAATGTCCTTCTTCATACCAGGCCACCAATAGGACGCACGTAGATCATGGTACATCTTATTAGCACCAAGATGAATAGAGTATCAGGACTTGTGTGCCTCATTTAAAATGAGCTCACGAAGATTGTCGCGATCTGGCACCCAGATGCGATCGAGGTAGTATTGGAGTCCATCTGATTTGGTCACAAGTTGATCGATAGAAGCACCTCGGATTTCGACGATTGGACTACCTTCGTTGGCTGACGAGTATTGTGCTTCACGAATGCAAGTGCGAAGGTTGCTAGAAACTTGAAAACAACGAATGCTACTAACATGAGTCTTACGACTAAGAGCATCGGCCACGACATTCGCTTTACCAGGATGGTAGCGAATCTTGCAGTCGTAGTCGTTAAGAGTAAACTGCCATTTTGGTCCCTGAGGTTTGGTCACTTTTGTCCAAAACTCAAACCTTTTGAATCTGGGTCCCTGTGGTTTCAGTTTTATTCCTATTTTGGTCCAAAAGTGAAATCAGCTCATATTGGTCAAATAAAATCCTGGTATTTTATCCTTTTCCTCAGGGGCAAAATGGTCATTATAATTATATTATAACACATGATTAATTAAAATAATAAAATTAAATAATCCCCCTTTGACCATATAAAAGCACAGACATCATCTTCCATCATCTTCTCCTAACCCCATTCTCCTGCAACCATCATCTTCTCCAAACCCTGTTCTTCTGCAAGTGAAGATCGACAATGGTGGTATGCACATGTGGAGCCCCAACCCAACTTAGAACATACTGGACAACACAAAACCATGGTCCTCGATTTCATCGCTGCGACAAACCATCAAGCTGTGGATTCGCTACTATCCTAATCCATCGTCTTCTCCAAACCCCATTCTCCCCCAAACCCAAACCATAATCCCCTTTTGACCATATAAAAGCACAGACATCATCTTCCCCCAAACCCGAACCCTAATCCATCATCTCCTCCAAACCCATTCTCCATTGAGATTCTCTTTTCCATAGCGTTCAGCCCAAAACAGATTCGAGTTACCTTTAAAGCAGCTTATAATATCATCGTTATCAATTTCCGGCAATACCCACTCTTTTTTCAACCATACACTGGAGCCATATGACCACGTGGTCCGACCGACACGTGAGTCAAACAACATGTGCCAGTACTTACCATCAAACTGTTTCAAATCTCAAAAATATGTGAAAAATATGAGAATTCATTCATTCATGGTCTTCGACACTTCACAAGGATATAAAGGATGTAGTCAAAAGGATATAGTCAAACATAACTGATACTAACAATACATGAGAATAAGCAGGAGAGATAATTGATATGTGATATATCTTAATTCATTACACTCCCCTCAGATCTATATTTATATTTATTATACACAGTTAACAACATACTTTGTACTTCGAGACCTGAATATACAAGTAGATACTACTGGGTAGGGACAAAACTTAGTTAAGAGAAAAACGTACATCGTGTATAATTCTCCCCCAGAATTCAACAAACATCTTTCAATTTACAAGACCGATCTTATGTGATAGCTGCTCAAAACTGCTTCTAGGTAAAGATTTTGTGGATAAGTCAGCTAGATTTTCACTTGATTTGATCTGGCAAACATCAATTTCCCCTCCTTTCTGCAAGCCATGTCTTGAGAAAAACTTTGGTGCGATGTGCTTTGTTCGATCACCCTTGATGTAACCTTCTATGATTTAAGTTATGCAAGCAACATTGTCTTCATGAATAATTGTCACCTCCTTTTTTACCTGTTGTAATCCGCATGCTTCCTATATGTGATCAACCATTGATCTCAAGCACACCAGCATTATATAGTGATACCAATTCTGTATGATTTGATAACGTTGTTGTAAGTGTTTGTTGTATTGTGATGTAATGCAAATTACATCTGTTTCCATGCATAGTTTGTATAATATTTCGAGTATTTTTGTGTCATTTTATCATTGGTTTTGTATACTATGGTGTCTTGTGTGCTTTGCAGGGTCCCGAGAGTGAAAATGAGCTGAAATGTTGAAGAAACGAGCACCCGGGAGGAGGTTTGGGCTTAGTGAAGGATCTTCATGAAATGAAATTGGATATTTGAGAAGATGAGAAGATAGATAATTGAATTACGAACCCGTAGGCGAAAACGGTGAAGAAAACGGAGTTGAAACGAAGAAGTTATGGCCGAAACGGTTTTCTCAATTCGAAGGGACCTTGGCGTCACGTGAAGCTCTTCCCATAACAAGTCGCGTGATGTGGCATGTGACTCGATCAATGCGTAAAACTTCGTTATTTGACCCTAATTAAGCCCATGTTTAACCGTTATCACAACTAGACAACCCTAGACGAATTCGGAGCAACTTGGACGGAAATTCTGAAGCTTTTGGAGCATTTTCGAAGGAGAAGAAGCATCGGTTGAAGATTGGAAGTGCTAGGATTGTTTAGCTTGTGATTTTATCATCCGGGTTTACTTGTTCTTCACTTTTAATTCTTAATCATGTTTTGTTCCATTGTTAATACTCTTGTTTTGCGTTTATTTAACATGATGTCTGGCTAAAAACCTTGTATTGCCTAGACTAAAATGAATGGTTTGTTAAAGTTTTGATTTTTATTATGGATGCTCGTTTATTTATGGATTATTTATGTTAAAGTGGCCGACTTGATTATTGGTTTGTTGTATATGCATGCTTAAATTTGCTTAAACGTTGTTTATTGCTTCGTGTGATCTTTGGTGAATGTCTTTCGTATAATAGGGTCATGCTAGATCATAATCTTGTGTGGTGATTTGTTTGGTTAATCTCCGATATACCTTGAAGCATTATATGATAACTGAGTAGGTCTAGGTGTTCTACTAATCTCAATAGCTGAGAGGTGCGTGATTATTGGTAGGTCTAAGTTGGTAAATTGCTAGGTAGGATCTTCGAGAGGAGTATGAACTAGTTTCCTTGTCAACCGTTGTCTATCAAGTCGAACCAAGAACCCAAGTTTACCATAGGTTTATAGTCCGAGAGGGAGTAGCTCGAATTAGGGTACTTACATAAACCACTTAGATAATCTGAGAGGGAGTCTAGACCAACCGATGTTTTCAACAGCCTTTAGAGCTCCATAGATGTCTTCCTGAAAAGGGACGGGGGTCCTGTTCGGTGTCTCGATAGGTTTAGCGGTTCCATATTAACCTGCATCCTAATAAAACATAACTAGTACAATCCAGGATTCTAGTCTAGGTAGTCTTTCATTGTCATCTGAATTGAACCCAAGTCATAATTCGTGGCTTAGTTAATTTAGTTACTTAGTTTTTATTATTTGCGATTTTAGGATATTTAACCCCCCCCCCAAAAAAAAAAAAACAGTTAGTGTCGTGTCAGTCTAAGTCTAGAGAGTCTAGTTAACGTAATTAAATAGAGTCCTGTGGGTTCGATTTCCGAACTTACTTAGCTTTACTAGAGTCGATCGGTTCACTTGCAGGTTAGTAGTTTAGTCGAGTTTAGAGAGTCTAGAGTATTACTTAGTGTCTAAATTAGTTTAGTTTAGGTTGCTTTTATTAAACTACTTTTAGCACATCAAGTTTTTGGCGCCGTTGCCAGGGACTCTTTGGCAATTGCGTTGACTACTTTGTTTGGACTTACTTGTTATCATACGTGCTAATTGTTTATTTGAGTCGTAGGAGTCTAAATAGTTCTAATGTCTTTTATATTTTTATTGAGTCTTCTGTTTGAGTCTTCTTACTTGTTTCGTTGTCGGTTTTGCAATGGATGCCTCATACGCGTTCACAAGGACCACCGCTGAAGCCACCAGTGGACAATCTTTCCTTCTCCTCTTCCACTCCAAAGGTTAGTAAACTTCCTCCCTCATCTTCCACTCGTTCTGACACTACTCTCCAATCTAAACCACCAAACTTTGACTTTACACCAAAGTCATCACCCCATAATTCCCCACCACCCACACGTCCTCTGAGTCTGCCACTCGTTGCCCTAAACATGGGCGACCGTCGTACCATTCACCAACAATCCATCACTGGTTTCACCGATGTAAATTCACCCATCACCCCACCTGCCAAATTAGAATGTTAATACCTAATTTTGCAATAAAAAAACTATTAATACCCGACATTGAAATATGACAGAAACCACAAGGGCCAACGGTGTAAGTTTTTCTTTTTTTTAAATGATTTTCAAATTGGTTTATAGATCTAATAATGTGAAACAATAGAACTAGAAATATGATTTTCGTCTTGGATTTTAGAATGCCTATAGATGAATTTCTTTATCTAAACCTTAGAACAAGAAATAGGATTACTTGTTTAAGATCTTACCTTACAAAAAAATTGAATTGATGTTTTCCTCCATGAATCGGCGGTCATTGCCGCCACGAAAACCTTTCTCTGGCGATTGTACTCAACCGCCATCCGGCACATTGGCGCTCCTGTATCATCGACGCTACATAGATATGGCTTGCTTTTGACGATTTTAGAACAAGGGCTTGTTTTGTGATCCTTTCATGCATTTTGCCTTTGAAACCAGTAAATAAGTGTGTAATATGATATAATTTTTTTCGAGATATATATATATATATATGTATATATATATGTATATATATAGGTATATATATATATATATATATATATGTATATATATATATATATAGGGAGCCGCTAAAATGAAAACCACCCCTAGTTGTAAGAACCATTAGAACCACTCTCCACCAATCATATTCTGCCAACCAAAAGGGTAGTTTGGTCATTTACCCCAAATGTCTAATCTCCCACTCTCTCTCTCTTCATTAATGGGTAGCAGACTATTATATTTAATCTCTCCTCTCTCCTATCTCTTCTCTTTTATCTATGTCATTAAACTTCAAACCCATTCATTTTCATCTCTCTCATCGAGAGACACCTACAACTCTTACTTGAAGCCCCTAAAATTCAAACCCATCTTCATTTAACCAATATTTAACCAATATTTAACCAACGTCAACCTAAAATCCAAACTCACTCACACACATCTCTTAACCTACAAACCCTCTTTCCCTCTTTGTATCATCTTGCACACCCTCACATCTATGGTGGCCGGTGGGTGACGTCGAAGCAGCGGCGATGGAATAATGGCTGCTTTATCTGTGGTGGACGATGGGTGACGTCGAAGCAACGGCAGCGGCGCGGTGGTGGTCGAGCAATTCGGGCCAGCAATGGTGAAATAAAGATGACGATGGTGACTGGCTTGGCAACGGTTGATGCTCGGTTCGAGGATTATCAGTGGTGGTTCCGACGGCAGCGGCGGACCGTCGGGACTCCGGTGCAGGGGCCACAGTGATGACAACCAACCTCTGTTCCTCCCCTAATCATTTGGTCAGTTTATGTTCTCCTGTGTTTGTTTCAAATTCTATGTAATTTATAAATTGTGAATGCTATTGGGTGATTGATGATTAACTATGTAGATGACAAATTTGAGTGAGGTTATACTGAACTGCATTTCTTTGTATACCTGAGTTTTATTATATACAATGAAATGATGTGAAAATTGTATTTTAGAATGATATGAACAAGCTACTCTGTATATGATTCAAAAAAAAAGAAGAAGAAAAACATACTATTGTTGTTGTAGTATGTATTCATTCTTAATTTCAAAAAAAAAGGAAGAAGAAAAACACTTTTTTTCGAAATACACTTTGTTTTGATGCTGTTGTTTTTTATTCCCCCCTAGTCGATGATGATAACAATATATTTGAGACACCTCCCGAGTTTGCGATTTCTGGGTGCGTTCGTTTTTGCGTAAAAAAAGTTTTTTTTTAAAGTTAAACCGTAAACTTTTTAACGCAAAATGTAAAAACGTGAAGCGTAAAAAGTTTTACGTAAAACGTAAATCGTAAAAAGTTTTACGTAAAAAGTTTTAACGTAAAACGCAAAACGTAAAAAGTTTTAACGTAAAACGTAAAAAGCTTTTACGTAAAACGTAAAAAGTTTTACGTAAAACGTAAAAAGTTTTACGTAAAACGTAAAAAGTTTTACGTAAAACGTAAAAAGTTTTACGTAAAACGTAAAACGTAAAAGTTATACGTAAAACGTAAAACATAAAAATTTTAACGTAAAACGTAAAAATTTTAACGTAAAACGTAAAAAGTTTAACGTAAAACTTAAAACGTAAAAAGTCTAAAAAGTTTAACGTAAAACGTAAAAAGTGTAAAAACGGCGCGTAAAACCGGGAATAAAAAACCGCACGTAAAAACCCGGTCGAAAAAAAACGGGGCGTAAAAAAACGGCGCGTAAAAACTGGACATAAAAACGGGACGCTAAAACGGCGCGTTAAAACGGGACGTAAAAAATAGGGCGTAAAAACGGCTTGTAAAAACGTGACGTAAAAAAGGCGCGGAAAAAAACGGCGTCTAAAACTGGGCCTAAAAAACGGCACTTAAAAACGTGAAAAAAACGGGGCGTTAAAACGATGTGTAAAAAAACATGTAACAAACGGCGTGTAAAAAATGGCGCGTTAAAAAAACGTGTAAAAATGACGCTTGAAAAAACGGCGCGTAAAAACAAGAGGCGTGAATGTAGCGCATAAAAACGCCACGAAAAAAACGGGACGTAAAAAAACGTCGCGGTAAAACGAGACGCCAAAAATCGGCGCGCAAAAAAAAATTCGCTTGGTTAAAAAATCTGAATTCAAAAAATGCTTTTAATAAAAAAAATTATTTTTAAAAAATAAAAAGTAATATAATAAAACAAAAAAGTAATAAAAAATAATAAAGACAAAAAGACAAAATAGAGTAATTTTACTATACTACCCTTTTGAATTAAAATATTAAAGACATAATAAGACAAAATCTATTTAATATTAATTTTAGTTACTTTCAATCTCACCCATCCATCTTCTTGATCTAAAGGCTAGAAAGTGGTTCTTTCAGTTCTTACAACTGGAGGTGGTTTTCATTTTAGCGGTCCCCTATATATATATATATATATATATATATATATATATATATATATATATATATATATATATATATATATATATATGCCTAATCGTGCATTATGTACGCTATAACCACAACCGTCAGATCATCTCATTTAAACCCCGTGCTTAACTATTAAATTAATCAAATTAAAATATATATATGAAACCGCCAAGAATAAAATCGTCCATTGCGAAATCAAAAACCCCTAATAATCAGCAAACAAAAACTCACAATCATACCGTAAGATTCTTATTCAAAATCATATTCGAAATCCAACTAGTAATCAAAATTCGATCCATAAATCAAATACAATAAACGTAAGATTCTTATTCACCAACCTCCTTCTGTGATTTCATTATCAGCTGATTTTGGAAGTTCAGAACTGAAACAAATCGATAGACCGTCTATCGAAGAAGATGATGCAGGATGAAAATTATAAAATTTGCGAAGTACATATCAAAAGTGCGAAAAAACATTGCAGACAAAAAGAAATGTTGTGTTTTTTTAAAGTGTGCGAAATCATATTTTATAACATGCGATTTTAAAAAAATGTAATAATATTTAAGATGTCTTATAATGTGCGAATTCATGAGTTATACACATGCGATTTCAAAAAAAAAAGTTAATAATATTTAAGATGTCTTATAGTGTGCGAATTCAGGAGTTGTACACATGCGATTTTAAAAAAAGTTAATAATGTTTGAGATTTCTTATAGTTTGCGAATTCTTTCTTAACAGACATGCGATTTAAAAAATGATGTTGTATGGGGTTTCTTAAAGTGTGCGAATTCGTTTTCGAATCATATGCGATTTTGAATAAAATGCTGCTAATACTTTCATGTAACTTTGTCCTAAAATGCAAAAAAAAATATGAATTAATAATTAAAATAAATAAAAATTAACTATTTTATATTAAAAAATGAATTTATTACCGATGTGACTGTAATTTGACTTGTAATGATCAATTTTACCATAAATACTACTGAACTTACCACCCTACTTACATAACAAATTTACCATTTTAATATAAAATATCCAGGGATAATTACCTTCCATATTAAGACACTGAACACAAAAACACACACAACACACCCACAAAAATGGCATCTGAAGATTCAGAAAAAATAAAAAAAAAACATTGCAATAAAGGAACTATTGTCAACTCGCACGTTGACAGAAATAAGCACCGATGTCACCTCTTCTCATTTGATTCTTGATGTGCATGGGAAGATTCTTGAAGAAATCAAGAAAAATCAAGAGATGTGGGAGAGACTACTTGAAGAACCACCATCAAGCTTTAGAGACGTAGCTTTGGATCACATAAAGGAACAGTCTCGAGCTGATGACTTAGCGTTCTCTTTCTTGAAAGATGCTCTAAACACTTTGAAGGAGAAGATGGAGTTCAGCACGGCTGAACGTGACAAAATCTTTGCTTCAAGTAACTAGATTTCTGCTTAATCGTTTTATGGTTTTAGCTGTGTTAGACAATAACAACTACTTTATATTTATGTTTTGGGTACATGTTTTAAATACATCTTATGCTTCATTATAATATATATCGCATGAATGATTTAGACATCTTTGTCAAAAAAAAAAAAAAACAAGATAACTCAAAATCACATGTACTAAAAGTGAAATCGCATGTTAGACTAATTATAAACTGATGCATATAAAATCGCATGTTTACATACTAGATCGCATGAATGTATGATATAAACAGATGAATATAAAATCGCATGTGTTTCGTATAAAATCGCATGTACAGATAACAAATTTAATCTTCCTCGTCTGAAACCTCCTCCCACTCATCTTCTTCACTGCCATCATCACTACCACCACTGTAATATTCGAACTCATCTTCCTCTTCATCGTCTTCGACCTCATTGGCTTTATGCCTGGGATCCTTTTTCAATCTGGACTCCCTTCATCTTCTTTTGTTGTTTGCCTTTCAGTATCTCGCAAGTCCGAATATCATGACCTTTTTCGTTGCATACACCACATGTCCTTGACCTTTTTCCTTTGCGGCTGATCATTTGTTCCTTCTTAGATTTCCTTTTATGCGAGCCACGTCCTTTGTTTCTTATACCAGCCGGAACACGGACAATAGGAGGTGCATTAGTTACTGGTTGTTGGTAACCAATGAGCTTTAAAAAATGGTCAAACTTTGGATCAAGCTGCTTGGTTATACGACTCTGATCAACTTTTTATTTAATTTGCTTCGTTTGATCCCTGACTAAAACAAGTTGATAAGGGTCAGATATCAAATTGCTAACCAAATACTCCCCTGTGTAGATGATTTCACGAGCAATCTGTTTAGCCTTGTGTTGCTCATCCTTATCACCCACCTTTACATCGAACGTCGCGTTTAATTCATTCGGGACCACATCCTTTGTCCATCTCTTCATAACATATTTTTTTGGTATTTCTTTAACACCAAACATCTTGAAAAGAAAATAGATGTGTTTACATAGCAGCCCATATTGCTCAAAACGCAAACAGCTATACTGTGCAGTTACATCATTTTCAAGATTCTTGAACCACACATAAGAAAACCAAAAAAAATAATAATAATTTCGCATGTGTACATGAACAATTTCGCATGTCTAAATTTCATTTTAATTTAAAATCGCATACGTTCATCAAAAATCGCATATGCAAAATCATGTTCTGTAAGAATTTCGCATGTGGTTTTCAAAATCGCATGTTTCAAATATATATGCTATATTACCTCTAACAACCCATCTCCATGAGCTTTAAAGTCTTTCAACGATATCTTTATCTGTGGACCCTCGATTTGGTGTCCATCGGCAGACACTCGGTAATAGTTCCATATATCTCTGTTTGCTGATAAAAGAATATAGACCTGGTGTATATCTTAGCAGCATCTTTTTCCAAAGTAGTTTTGCTCCAATCATCAGGCTCAGTATATCTTGAAATATGATCATTCTTTCTGTGATTGAACCTTTGGACATCCATTGCACCGTCAAAATGATTCATAAACTCTACAAGAGTGAGTTGTGAATTTGCCACCTGGGAAAAAAATGATTCACACTCTCTGATCTCGAAGTTGTTCGCATGAGACCAGACATGGGCTCATGCCGGTAAAAATCCAGAATCCACATGTATCTTATCGAAAACATATCGTCAATCCATTTGTTTTCAGTGAGACCGTACTCAATCATCACCAACTTCCACTGTCTCTCAAATTCTTCAGGCTCAATGGAATCAGTCCATACAATATCGCACATCCTCCTTTTGAAATCATCATTATTGCACAACTCGTGTCCAACCTATACTGATAAATGCTTTTTAAATCTGCCCATAACGAATCTATATTATAAAAAAACGCTAACGAAAGAAAATATAGCATGCTATACTTTATCTGCCACTTTTTTCATTATGTGCCACATGCACAATCTGTGTCTGCTGGTAGAAAAAACCTCCTCAATAGCCTGTTTCATCGCAGGGTCTTGGTCCGTCACTACAACCTTTGGCTGTCGTCCAAATGGCTTTACGAATGAATTTAGAAGCCATTTATAAGAGTCAATGCTCTCCGATGCCAACAACCCAGCTCCAAGGTTTACATTTCGACAGTGGTTGTCAATCCCAGTGAACGGAACAAACACCATCTTATACCTGAAATTCCATAATATTAAAGATTTAGTACACATGCGAAGTACAAATTATCACATGCGAAATAGTCATAATATTATATGCGAAATAGACAGTATAACATGTGATATATTCAACACCTAATATTCAATGAAAAAAAGCATGCGATATTGCAAGTTTAGGAAATCTTATAACATGCGAAAACAATTAAAAACCATTTTATCTAACACTTACTTGTTTGTCTTGAAAGTTTCATCGAACGATATCACATCCCCGAACTCCATAAAGTTACGCTTGCATAACCCATTGGCCCAGAACAAACCAGTTAACCGTTTGTCGTCGTCAACAGAATATTCAAACGAAAAATCAACTAAATACTGTTTTTCGTCGGTCAACCTATTGATCACCATGTCAGCATCATATTCTCCTATATAGCTTTTAATTCGATTCCTAAAGTTTTTGCAATCATCAACCGTGGCGCCAACATTCTCAAAACCGTCGTAACATTTCCTCATTATATGAAAAGCTTTCACAGGGCCAAGGTTTAGAGTGCCTAGTTCCCATATCATCTCCTCCTGGACATCTGACAATTGCCTATACGCTAGCAGCATATGAATATCGTGTGGACATACAAACTTATGATTATGACCATCAACAAATTTCTTTACAGTATATGATCTACCATCCACAATGCAAATCATAAGTTGAGCTTTGCAGCCAGTTCTAATGGTCCCCCTGTTCCTTGATTTGAATGGCTTTTTTGACTTCGAATAAGCATCGTCAATAAACAATGGCTTATGTCCCTCTTTAGAACAAACAAAATACTTAGGTTTGGTTATACCACCACTGTGTACTTCACCACCTTTCCGAGTAGAAAACCAGCTAACTTAGCATATGTTTGGTAAAACACGTATGCATGTTCGATAGAGGTAAATTGCATTCCAACCACAGGTATAGCTGATGGTTCAACCTCAGGAGTGTAAATCTTTTCATCTACAAAAAACAAATAAAAAAAAGGTAAACACATGCGAATTATCGGACTCATAACATGCGATGTATTTAAAACTCTATAATTTCATCATAAAAAGACAACACGTGCGAATTTTTTGACGCGTAACATGCGAAAATCACCATTTTGATAAATATGTTTTACACATGCAATTTATATCATCATAACATGCGAAATCACCATTTAAAATAAACATCACATGCAAATTGCCAGACTCATAACATGCGAAGTTATACAGATTGCTTTCATATCAATTATGCTCAACAGTCAAACTCCAAATCAGTTACAACAATACAAAATCATTACTACGATTAAACAAAACAAATCTATGAACAATTTAACAATCTGAATTAACATAATTACCATTCGAACACTCATTTACACCACTTGTATTTGCATTTCGATTTGGATTTGCAGGTTCCGGATTTAAAACATCGTCAATCGTAACTTTCTGATATGCAGATAACTGAACCTGATCACCGATCAATCGAGCTTCTTCAAAATCAACATCTGTGTTTCGTGCGGTGCTGCTCTGTGGATCTATTGAAAAAACAATTGAATCAAACCCGAACGCAGAAGAACGAAAACTGCAATTTGAGAATTGTGAAAAATTTGAAACTGATTCGAATAATAATTACCGGGATATTAGTGTAACGAACTTCTCGCTGATTGAATGAACAGACGATTTTGCCCTAAGATGATTGAATTAATTGTCTGATTTAATCTTATGAGTGAAAAATGAATCAGGACACGTCTAGGGCTGAGAATATCGCGTATATAATGTACGATTAGGGGATTTGTATCCTACACTTCCTCTCTCTCTCTCTCTCTCTCTCTATTTATATATATATATATATATATATATAGGGAGAAGATCATGCGAGAACCACCTCTTATTGTGAGAACCGCGAGAACCAATGTGAACACACCAAAAATGCCTAAAAATAGCTAAAAATCACACAAAATTTTTTTTTTAATTTTTTATAAAAAAATCGCTACTTTTCGAAGCCAAAAAAAATTTTTTTTTAAAAAAAAAAAATTTTTTTTGGCTTCTAAAAGTAGCGATTTTAACATAAAAAATATTAAAAAATTCAAAAAAAAATTTTAGATTTTTTTTTATTTTTTTAAGATTTTTTTAGGTTTTTTGGGGGTTTAGTTTTTAGCATTTTAGCTTGGGTGGGGGGGGGGGTTTAGGTTTTTGGGGGGTGGGGGAGGGGGGTTTAGGTTTAGGTACGTTAACCGGACTCTCTATCTCTCTCTCTCTCTCTCTATATATATATATATATATATATATATATATATAGAAAGTATATCGTACAATATGCCTTAACGTACATTGCGTGCTCGATGGCAAAATCGCACGTTTTGTTACCAAAAAGTGAAAATCGCATGTTATAAAAAAAGTTCGCATGTTAAAAAAATTAATTTTGCATGTCAAAAAAAATCAAAATCGCATGTTAAAAGTAACTAAAACTAATATTAAATACATTTTATCTTATTATGTCTTTAATATTTTAATCCAAAAGGTTAGTTTAGTAAAATTACTCTTTTTTGTCTTTTTGTCTTTATTATTTTTTATTACTTTTTTGTTTTATTATATTACTTTTTATTTTTTTTAATTAAAAGCATTTTTAAATTCAAATTTTTTAACGCACCGTTTTTTACGTCTCGTTTTAACGCGGCGTTTTTTACGTCCAGATTTTTTCGCGGCGTTTTTATGCCCCGTATTCAAGCCCCTTGTTTCGGCGCCGTTTTATCACATGGTTTTTTACATTTTACAATTTACGTAGAAAAAGTTTTACGTTTTACGTTAAATAGTTTTTACATAAATGTTTACGTTTTACGTTAAAGAGTTTACGTTTTACGTTAAACTTTTTAAACTTTTTACGTTTTACGTTTTACGTTAAAATTTTTACGTTTTACGTTAAACTTTTTACATTTTACGTTTTACGTTAAACTTTTTACGTTTTACGTTTTTTACGTTTTACGTTTTACGTTAAACTATTTACGTTAAACTTTTTACGTTTTACGTTCAACTTTTTACGTTTTACGTTAAAAAAATTAGGTTTTACGTTAAACACTTTACGTTTTACTTTTAAAAAATTTGCGGTTTACGTTAAAAAGTTTACGGTTTTAACTTTTTTTTACAAAAGCTTTTTTACCCAAAACGAACGCACCCAGAAATCGCAACTCGGTATGTGTCTCAGATAGATTGTTATCATCATAGACTAGGGAAAAAAATAAAAAACCAACAAACAAAAATCAAAACAAATGAGTGGATCCTTGAAAAAAAATGGGGTTTAGCTCAGATTTTCTGATAATCAGAGGCTGCAAAGTGGGGTTGCAAGTTCAAAAACCTACCCTCCACCATCCTTGCCACGCCATCATCATCAAAATATGCGGGTTTTTTTTTCATCATCACCGCCACAAATCCAACACATCAAACCCACATAGTTCATTGTTCAAAATCACCATAGAATCAAGAACACTATTCAAACACCCACCATTTTTCATAGTTCAGTGTTCAAAATCACCATAGTTCACTATTCAAAATCACCATAGAATCAAGAACACAGATCAAACACATATCAACTGCAAAAAATCAAAAACCTATCACTGCCAAAAAATCTCATAATTTGTGTTAAAAACGCAAATCAAAAAAACTATCAGAATCAAAGAAAACACAAATCATAATTTGTTTCAAGAACATCTTACACAATCGAAACAAAGGAACACCATCGTCACCGTCAAAAACCCACCACCGTCGCCATTAATCATCACCGACAACCTTCACCAACGTCGCCGGAGAAACGTGGGGGCCGCCGTCACATGTGTGAGTGACCCACCACCACCACCACCACCGTCGCCGTCACAGGTGTGGGTAACCCACCACCACTGCCTTCTTCCACCGTCACTATAACATTCCCAAAATTTTTATTTATAAATTATAAGATAAAGAATATAAAAACTTATGTTATTAAACGGGTAGATCATGGGTAAGTTGACTACTAGAAATATGAGGTACTTTGGCGAACGTAGGAACCGTTTAATAATTATATAATAAAAATACAATTATAATTAACCTTACTCCGTTATTAATGAAACTTAGGCTAAAATGTAGATAAAAATATTATCGTTCTAATGGCATATTATAAAACGTCATATTTTAAAAGTTATACGCGCCAAATGATTGAAGCAGTTAAATTAATTATATATATATATATATTAAATAAAATAATAATAATAATAATAATAAACTAAAACTTTCCAAATTCTTGTCTACGTGTAGTGATAAGAATGATAGAAAAATTAAAAGTTGTGTGCACTCCAAGGAGATCTTCAAGTATGAATAGGAAACAACAGACCTTTTAAACTGCTCTCAATCTCACCCTCAGTTTCTATAACTTTCTTTAATAATTCATTCAAAGCTCCGCCCCGTTTTAAGTGTTGTAACCCCTGATCGCTGAATCGATACCCTGTCCGATTGATTTAGGACCCACCAACGCATGTCAAGGCTCTGCCCAACTAAGTATGTTGGGGTCCTGTCTCGTGACATATTGATAAAGTTGAGTTGGGTTACTATGCTTAACACGAGTGCATTATATATTTTAATAAATAATATAACAACCCTCCTAAAACACCCCTGACACCCCTAGACGTCCTAAAATACACCCCGTATATGAGAAATGGCCCCAAAATACCTTTATTTTTATGAAAATTAATTAAAAACAAATTTTAATGGTTCCTGGCGGGGCGCGACAGAGCCCTTGAGGGCCGTCGCGGGACGCGAGCGCCTGGCCACCCGCCCTCACCCGGTGCCGCCACGTGTCGAGTGCATGTCAAATCTATGCGTGTGACTAGTCCCGGCTACGCCCTAGACCCCCTAGATCGTGGGCCGCGAAAGCCACCCTTGGCTACGTCGTGGGGCGCGAGGGACTCAATGATCAGCACTATATATAAAGAGCATCGGCATTCAACTCAAAATCGTTCAAAACTTCGAATTCCCTCTGAATCTCTCAATTCTCTAAATCTAAAATTATACCCGGGCATTATACCTACTATAATAGCGAAGCTCTGCTTCGTTGTAAGTATTTTAACCCCCGGTTACGTATTAGATACGCTGCCCGATTGATCTAGTGCTCCGTAACGGCTGTTGATGTCACACCCCGACCACGTAAAACTTCAAATCATGGTGGAAACATCGGGGAGTGTTGTAACAGAATTATTGTTTCACAACCATGGTAATTAAAGTTCAGTTTTATTTATAAACAAAGAGGGGAATTACATTGTCTTTAAACAAAGGAAACAAGAGTTCATAACATTATTTAAACTAATCTTGCTTCTTTTATGTCACTAAGTCCCGAGTCCACCCTAGTGTATCTTGAACAAACCTATGCATTAGCTCCTGAAACACATGTGAAAGTAGGTACGTCAGCATAAAAATGCCTGTGAGTTACATAGGTTTTATGAAAATAGGATTCATGACTTAAGTTTAAAGAAATGTTTAATAAAAATTAGTCATGAATCTTGTTTAAAGTGTTTTCTTTCATAAGATGTTTGAAAATCGATAATAAAATCAAATGATAAGTATATATAAAAGAATAATGTATGGTTAAATGAATAACCAAGTAAAAATGAGTTGTACAAATTAAGTTATTTGTAAAACGAGGTTTAAGTGAAAATATGTTGTAAATGTAATATGTCTAAACTGAAATGGTTTAAATAGCGCTACGATATGTAATACCATAAAAGCACTTATATATAGGAAGTACCAGCGGCGTATCCACCATGCTTTTATCATATTACACATGTCTCGTTATTTAAATCACTTAAACAAACCACCAATGTAAAATGTAAAATGTTCATGTTTAAACCAACTGTCAAATGTTATTGTATAAGCCATGTCAAATGTTTAATGTCAAAATGTAAATCATATGATGTGTAAACAATGTTATGTAATGTAAGTAAAATGTGATTACTTAGACCAAAAGTAAAAATGTACAAAACAAAGTATTTTGAATATATCAAAAGTCATGTTTCGCAAAATGCATGCTTTACTGATACAAACACTTATGCGGTAATGTTAAACGTATACATTCAAGCCTTGAGACTGTAGGATAACCTTAGAGTAAAGGTTATCAAAATGTTTTCGGATTCAGTCATTCCTTATATCCAAACAAACCTAGGATATCAGGAATGGGAGTTGTCAAGTCCTATGGTACCACTACTTACTACCGAGCGACGTAGCTAATGTTAATGAACGTATTTTAGTCCCGTTGAACAAACCAAATGTCATACCAAATGTAAGCATGTTATGAGAAAATAGTGTACTAAGTATGCTAAGTTAACATACAAAGCAGAAAAGTCATGTAAATCAATGTGCTAGCATGCTCAGTAAACATACATAGCAGAAATGTAAAACATAGTGTACATATGCTAAGTGAACATATGCAACAGAAAATGTGATGTAAAACAATGTGCTAGCATGCTAAGTAAACATACATAGCAAAACATAATGAAATCATGTACTATAAGTGTACTAATGAACATAGCAAGTATGATATAAAACATGGAAAGCACGAAAGTAACAAGTATGCACATGTGTTTCACCCCAAAATGTTTGAAAACAGTAAAAGAGGGGACTATGTACTCACTTGAGATTGCCTAGAAGTCCTTGAGTAACAACCAAGCAATGCTAGAGATCACGGAAATCAAACGGCACCTAATATAGGTAACTACGTTAATAAACCGGACCTAAATCGGAGGATTGGATAGAATGAGGGTTCGAAAACCAAATGAGTGTGGGAACTCATGTAATATGGTTTAACAAAGCCGACGTTCTAAAACGGAACCTATCCTAAGTGCTTTTGACCCATTACGACCCGTTTAGGTAGCTTATGCTACTTTAATGCGTCGTTCGCGTAAAACGCGTTCGGACCGCCTAACTAGTCCTATGACAAGTAATATATGCCTTAACATGTCTAATATTGTAGCCTAATCAGCTTAGATATCAAAATTTATGTTACATATGCATAAAATGAATTTTGGCGCAAAAAGATCATTTTGGTAATTTTCCATAGGCATATAAACTACCTATCATACAACTAACTAAACGACGTGACCATAAGGTATAACCTTGGAAGGTTATTCCCTATACAACTATGCTCACCTAATATGTTTGGTCGGATCCTAATGATCGACCAAACGGGTCGGGTTCGAAAGTATAAGCGATTGATTAGATCGCTTACCTTACGACCCTACATAAGCACAAATCTAAAAGTGACGAGTTAAACATGTTAAAACATGTTTAACGAATTTAGAAAACAGGTTTGGTATCAAAACAAACGGTTTTGATACCTAAAAGTAGTTTGGTTACAAAATACGCAAGAATACGCATTTTGGCCGAAACTACGACTCGTTACTAAGCCTAGATAACGTGGTAATCAGTAGGGATAATGACTAGGGACTATAACCATCGTGATTGCGCTCACGTTATGAAGTTCAAATGAACTTCATGTTGACCATAAACTAGTCAATGCAGAAAGTCAAACAAAGTTTGACTTTCACGATAAAAACACGTAAAAGAATGAAAGAATACTTACAGAAGGTCCAAGAAGGTTTGATTTTCCAAGTATTCTCAGGTATGAAGTGATAAACACCCCAACTTAGAGAAATCTCAGAAATCAAATGTGGGTTTTGAGAATGAAACGGTGGGGGTATTTATAGATTCGACACAACCGTTAAGATCGTTCATCGTAAAACGTGCTTCGATCTAAGCCGTCCAAGTGTGCCCCTTGGTTTGTGAAACCATGGGAGCCCCTAATATGAGCCCATAGATTCAAAAATACCATTTGCAAAGCCCCTAATCAGCTTGAACAGGCTGGAAATAGCTGGAACACACTTTCTACTGTCTGGGGCATGCTTACGGACCGCAAGCAGTACCCATACGGTCTGTAAGGACCCTGTAGGTCAGCCATTTTCGCATTTTGACAGATTTGGTCCCTGTGCGCGTATCGTCGTGTTTTGGATCTTCTAACACCCGTCAAACCCATTTTTAAGCTGCAGAAGGATGTTAAAGCATGGGGAACATGAAACATGCTCAAAAATATGTCGGATGTCGGTTCGTTTGGCCGCACGATTGCGTTGTTCGGTTAATTACGATGGAAGTCGTAACGGACGCGAAAATGATCCAAATTACGCGACGAATGGATTTTTGACAAGCCAATCACTAAAATAAAATATTTTAATGATCACATAAATTTTTGGATGTCCGGATGTATTCAGAACGTAAGTTATGCGTGGAAATGCAAACTTATGCACTTTTTGACGCTTTTAGTCCCTGAATGACCAAAAAGTTTATTTTAGCACACCAAACCCCTCAAAGCCTATTTCTATGCTATGTAAAGGATATTTAAGGTGTGTTTAACTTATGATCAAGTTCCAGAATGTCCGTTACAGTACAAATCGGCATACTTTCACAGTTTGTCGAATTTAGTCCCTATAAGCGAATAAACGTGATTTTGCCATACCAAAGCCTTCAAAACTTATTTCTAAGTTATGTAAAGGTTATTTAAGGTATGTTAAGCATAAATTGATGTTCTGAGTGCTTGTTGCAATAAACTGATTATGTTTACGCACCAGTTTGCATATAACTCTCTAGAAAGCGATATAGAGTTTGAAATTGAACAAGAATCAAAACATGAAAAATGTCAAACATAAACAAACAAACATTGAGATCAAATAACATTGTTTTATTGATAACTGAACTGTTTACAATGATTACAAGCACAGATGTCACAGTCTCCCCTACTTGAGGAAATTTCGTCCCGAAATTTATTTTGAGGAAACTTGTGAGAATAGATGTGGATACTTCACCTTCATTTGATCTTCACGTTCCCAAGTAAACTCGGGTCCACGTTTAGATTCCCAGTGAACTTTAACTAATGGAATGCACTTGCGTTTAAGCCACTTGACTTCACGATCCATGATTTCCACAGGTTTCTCAACAAAATGCATCGTGTTATCAACACGAATTTCGTCAAGTGGTATGTGGAGGTTCTCATCAGCTAAACACTTCTTGAGATTGGACACGTGAAAGGTTGGATGAACGTTCCCAAGTTCAGGAGGTAATTCAAGTCTGTAGGCTACCTTACCGATTCTTTCGACGATCTTGAATGGTCCAACGTATCTAGGTGCAAGTTTTCCTGTCTTTCCAAATCTGATTACACCTTTCCAAGGTGAGACCTTAAGTAATACTCGATCACTGACTTGAAATTCCAAGGGCTTGAGTCGTCGGTCCGCGTAACTCTTTTGACGGCTTCGAGCTGTCTGAAGGTTATCGCGAACTTTCTTAACCTTATCCGTCGTCTCTAGAATAAGGTCAGGTCCAGTAAGCTGAGCCTCACCGATCTCATTCCAGCAGACGGGTGAACGACATTTTCAACCATAGAGAGCTTCGAAAGGAGCCATGTTGACGCTGGAGTGATAACTGTTGTTGTAGGAGAATTCGATCGATGGAAGATATGAATCCCAACTACCACCAAAATCGATCACACAAGCTCTAAGCATATCTTCCAAAGTCTGGATTGTTCTTTCAGTTTGGCCATCTGATTGTGGATGATAAGCTGTGCTCAAATTAAGTTGGGTCCCCATAGCAGATTGCATGGTTCTCCAAAAATGAGGCGAGAATCGAGCATCTGTGTCAGAAATAATGTTCAAAGGAACACCATGTCTAGATACAATTTCATCCACGTAAATTTTAGCAAGCTTTTCAGCAGATAGATCCTCACAGATCGGCAAGAAATGCGTTGATTTTGTAAGACGATCAACAACTACCCAGATGGCATCATGACCTTTCTTAGTGCGCGAAAGTTTGGTAATAAGATCCATGGCAATGTTTTCCCATTTCCAAACTGGAATCTCTGGTTGCTCCAATAAACCAGAAGGATGTTGATGCTCAGCCTTAATCATAAGACAAGTAAGGCATTTTGATACGTACAAGGCAATGTCTTTCTTCATACCAGGCCACCAATACTGAGTACGAAGATCCTTATACGTTTTGTCTGAGCCAGGATGAATAGAATAACGAGACTTATGGGCTTCATCCATAAGCAAGGTGCAAAGATCATCTTGGCTTGGGACCCACAAACGATCCATGAAATAATACGATCCATCGTCTTTAAGCTCGAGATCAGGCTTGATATGAAATGGTAATTCCTTACCCATCAAGTCTTGGGAAACATAAGTATGTTCAGCCAGAGAAATGCGGGTTTGAATATAAGATCGAATCATTGACACGGTGAAGCTTGACACGTTCTTTACGACTCAAAGCGTCAACCACGACATTTTCCTTAACAGGATGGTAGCGAATTTCGCAGTCATAGTCGTTTAGAAGTTCAACCCAACGTCGTTGCCTCATTTTAGGATCGTGATCTGACCTGAATGAGTCGTTCAGAGGGGTTCTTCTCTGTTTCAGGTGCGGAATAACAAGAAACAAAGCTAGAAACAGCTGATTCTTCACTTTAACTACTGATTGTATTGATCGGAACGCAATAACAGTCAGTCTTCACACCGGTAGCACCTCGGCGTGGAATACAAGGCAATACATTACTGATTTCGCCCAAGAGACACATATATATAGTGCTGTGATTTCGCTCAAGATGACCAACTGACCACATAAGCGAAATCAGTCTGACCACATAAGCGAAATCAGCCTTTGTGATTTCGCCTGAAATCACCTGGCTGTCACTATAAGCGAAATCAGCTCCTAAAACACATACACTCTCCTATTTTCTCGTAAAACGTGCCCTAATCTATATAATACATTCCAAGACTTGATACAAGACAAAGTCGACAGATGAATGCACCAACAGACTCCCCCTCAGATGTTGACGAGTCGTCCATCGAGTCTTCTATCTTTCAATCTTGATCGGCCTCTGGGCTTTTCTCTCTATCTTCATCAACAGACTCCCCTTTAACAATGTGCTGGTATTCCTTTGTTCTTCAGCAGCGTCTGTATCAGGATCGTTGTCTGGCTTTGCATTCCACAGCTTCTCAGGATCGATCAGCCTGTCTTTAACTTTGTTCACACACTCGAAACCTGGCTCAAGCTCTCTCCACAGAATCTTTAAATTCCAAGATCGAAACTTGGCTCTAGTTCTGCTCAGGACTCAGGATCGAATACCCTAGCTCAACTTTGTCTACTCGGATGTCTTCAGACTCCCCCTCTCGATTTGCTGGGATCGCAGTCTGGCTTGTTAAAATCACAGAAACCTCAGGTATCGGAACCTGGCACTCTATCTTCAGGTTCAAGATCGAATCCTGGCTATTCCTACACATTCTTAACCCAGAAATAAATTTTCAAAATTTAACAATTTAAATATAAACATCGACTCCCAATATAAGCGTATGCACCAACATGCTGATATAATCAGACGTCTCCCTCTAAAAAAAACTTCCTCTATGATGAACTAATTGTTGTTTGAAAAACATATCTAACATGTTCAAGACACACTCCCCCTCACAACAATGTCATCATGTTTAGCACTTGGAATTTTGAAAATCAGCTTTCCAACATCAGTTGTCGAAAATCTTTTTGATTTTTACAAAATTTATGCTAAAACACACACAAAATCTTTTTGATTTTCCGAAAGAAAGTAAATGACACCACTTGTAGAATCAGGAAAATGCAGAAATGAAATATTTACAAACAATATTTTTTGTGAGTTTGTGTAAGAGGATCATATCAGTTTATGAGACATGTCACCAACACCGTTAAGCTGATTACATGTTAAGCTCTAAACAATTCACCTAGATTGTCAGTATATTTGTCCACTTAAATTTTCACACAAATTTCAACTGTTTCGAGATACGATGTTAATGTTTTAAGCACTTGAACTTATTCATGTGTCCCACTACTTGAATATACTCCCGTATCCAGATCCTAATATTCAGTCTTACAGGTGAGTATACCACAGATGATATCTGTCAGGGGATAAATGCGAGGGCCATGAGAGCTCAGGTCGATACTTCCGTATACGCAAAGAGATGACGGCTTCGACTTTTAGGTGTGTCCCCTTTAGAGGATCTTTTGATTACAACAGCAACGACTATCAATTTTATTGTTTCATCAGCTTGCTCAGGGCGAGCTTATATTTCAAAGCTTTTGCGGAAAGCATTATCCGGGGACTAGGTCAGTACTTCCATACAGCAGAAGTCCCGGGATAATACCCCAGATATCACTGAGCATAAAGACCTAGTATCTCAGAATAAGGGACCTTTCAAACAAGATTTCAGGGGTTACCTATATATCCAAGAAGTTGTTAACCCACAGAATAATCAAGTTCGAAATTTTAGGTTTATATCTCATCACAATTTACTAAATGTATAAAAACCTACTGGCATATCCTCAGTGAGATTGTTTATCACATTTTAATCTTTCCAATTCTTTAGCATGTTGTGACAGTCCACCGATGTACTATCACTTCCTCTTTTCTCAACAAAACTCATTTTTGATTTTATCATGTTTTTGTATTTTTCAAATTTTCTAATGTTTTTGGATTTTCTGAAATTTTTACTCCCCCTAAAATTCTAACACATTAAAGAGAAATTTGAAATCAACTAAGCTCTTGACCCAATTGTAAAACCAAACTGTACAAAAACTTGACAACTGACATCGAATTACATCAATTCGCCATCCACTAGGCATAAACAATCGTGATTGCGCTCACGTTATGAAGTTCAAATGAACTTCATGTTGACCATAAACTAGTCAATGCAGAAAGTCAAACAAAGTTTGACTTTCACGATAAAAACGCGTAAAAGAATGAAAGAATACTTACAGAAGGTCCAAGAAGGTTTGATTTTCCAAGTATTCTCAGGTATGAAGTGATAAACACCCCAACTTAGAGAAATCTCAGAAATCAAATGTGGGTTTTGAGAATGAAACGGTGGGGGTATTTATAGATTCGACACAACCGTTAAGATCGTTCATCGTAAAACGTGCTTCGATCTAAGCCGTCCAAGTGTGCCCCTTGGTTTGTGAAACCATGGGAGCCCCTAATATGAGCCCATAGATTCAAAAATACCATTTGCAAAGCCCCTAATCAGCTTGAACAGGCTGGAAATAGCTGGAACACACTTTCTACTGTCTGGGGCATGCTTACGGACCGCAAGCAGTACCCATACGGTCTGTAAGGACCCTGTAGGTCAGCCATTTTCGCATTTTGACAGATTTGGTCCCTGTGCGCGTATCGTCGTGTTTTGGATCTTCTAACACCCGTCAAACCCATTTTTAAGCTGCAGAAGGATGTTAAAGCATGGGGAACATGAAACATGCTCAAAAATATGTCGGATGTCGGTTCGTTTGGCCGCACGATTGCGTTGTTCGGTTAATTACGATGGAAGTCGTAACGGACGCGAAAATGATCCAAATTACGCGACGAATGGATTTTTGACAAGCCAATCACTAAAATAAAATATTTTAATGATCACATAAATTTTTGGATGACCGGATGTATTCAGAACGTAAGTTATGCGTGGAAATGCAAACTTATGCACTTTTTGACGCTTTTAGTCCCTGAATGACCAAAAAGTTTATTTTAGCACACCAAACCCCTCAAAGCCTATTTCTATGCTATGTAAAGGATATTTAAGGTGTGTTTAACTTATGATCAAGTTCCAGAATGTCCATTACAGTACAAATCGGCATACTTTCACAGTTTGTCGAATTTAGTCCCTATAAGCGAATAAACGTGATTTTGCCATACCAAAGCCTTCAAAACTTATTTCTAAGTTATGTAAAGGTTATTTAAGGTATGTTAAGCATAAATTGATGTTCTGAGTGCTTGTTGCAATAAACTGATTATGTTTACGCACCAGTTTGCATATAACTCTCTAGAAAGCGATATAGAGTTTGAAATTGAACAAGAATCAAAACATGAAAAATGTCAAACATAAACAAACAAACATTGAGATCAAATAACATTGTTTTATTGATAACTGAACTGTTTACAATGATTACAAGCACAGATGTCACAGTCTCCCCTACTTGAGGAAATTTCGTCCCGAAATTTATTTTGAGGAAACTTGTGAGAATAGATGTGGATACTTCACCTTCATTTGATCTTCACGTTCCCAAGTAAACTCGGATCCACGTTTAGATTCCCAGTGAACTTTAACTAATGGAATGCACTTGCGTTTAAGCCACTTGACTTCACGATCCATGATTTCCACAGGTTTCTCAACAAAATGCATCGTGTTATCAACACGAATTTCGTCAAGTGGTATGTGGAGGTTCTCATCAGCTAAACACTTCTTGAGATTGGACACGTGAAAGGTTGGATGAACGTTCCCAAGTTCAGGAGGTAATTCAAGTCTGTAGGCTACCTTACCGATTCTTTCGACGATCTTGAATGGTCCAACGTATCTAGGTGCAAGTTTTCCTGTCTTTCCAAATCTGATTACACCTTTCCAAGGTGAGACCTTAAGTAATACTCGATCACTGACTTGAAATTCCAAGGGCTTGAGTCGTCGGTCCGCGTAACTCTTTTGACGGCTTCGAGCTGTCTGAAGGTTATCGCGAACTTTCTTAACCTTATCCGTCGTCTCTAGAATAAGGTCAGGTCCAGTAAGCTGAGCCTCACCGATCTCATTCCAGCAGACGGGTGAACGACATTTTCAACCATAGAGAGCTTCGAAAGGAGCCATGTTGACGCTGGAGTGATAACTGTTGTTGTAGGAGAATTCGATCGATGGAAGATATGAATCCCAACTACCACCAAAATCGATCACACAAGCTCTAAGCATATCTTCCAAAGTCTGGATTGTTCTTTCAGTTTGGCCATCTGATTGTGGATGATAAGCTGTGCTCAAATTAAGTTGGGTCCCCATAGCAGATTGCATGGTTCTCCAAAAATGAGGCGAGAATCGAGCATCTGTGTCAGAAATAATGTTCAAAGGAACACCATGTCTAGATACAATTTCATCCACGTAAATTTTAGCAAGCTTTTCAGCAGATAGATCCTCACAGATCGGCAAGAAATGCGTTGATTTTGTAAGACGATCAACAACTACCCAGATGGCATCATGACCTTTCTTAGTGCGCGAAAGTTTGGTAATAAGATCCATGGCAATGTTTTCCCATTTCCAAACTGGAATCTCTGGTTGCTCCAATAAACCAGAAGGATGTTGATGCTCAGCCTTAATCATAAGACAAGTAAGGCATTTTGATACGTACAAGGCAATGTCTTTCTTCATACCAGGCCACCAATACTGAGTACGAAGATCCTTATACGTTTTGTCTGAGCCAGGATGAATAGAATAACGAGACTTATGGGCTTCATCCATAAGCAAGGTGCAAAGATCATCTTGGCTTGGGACCCACAAACGATCCATGAAATAATACGATCCATCGTCTTTAAGCTCGAGATCAGGCTTGATATGAAATGGTAATTCCTTACCCATCAAGTCTTGGGAAACATAAGTATGTTCAGCCAGAGAAATGCGGGTTTGAATATAAGATCGAATCATTGACACGGTGAAGCTTGACACGTTCTTTACGACTCAAAGCGTCAACCACGACATTTTCCTTAACAGGATGGTAGCGAATTTCGCAGTCATAGTCGTTTAGAAGTTCAACCCAACGTCGTTGCCTCATTTTAGGATCGTGATCTGACCTGAATGAGTCGTTCAGAGGGGTTCTTCTCTGTTTCAGGTGCGGAATAACAAGAAACAAAGCTAGAAACAGCTGATTCTTCACTTTAACTACTGATTGTATTGATCGGAACGCAATAACAGTCAGTCTTCACACCGGTAGCACCTCGGCGTGGAATACAAGGCAATACATTACTGATTTCGCCCAAGAGACACATATATATAGTGCTGTGATTTCGCTCAAGATGACCAACTGACCACATAAGCGAAATCAGTCTGACCACATAAGCGAAATCAGCCTTTGTGATTTCGCCTGAAATCACCTGGCTGTCACTATAAGCGAAATCAGCTCCTAAAACACATACACTCTCCTATTTTCTCGTAAAACGTGCCCTAATCTATATAATACATTCCAAGACTTGATACAAGACAAAGTCGACAGATGAATGCACCAACAGACTCCCCCTCAGATGTTGACGAGTCGTCCATCGAGTCTTCTATCTTTCAATCTTGATCGGCCTCTGGGCTTTTCTCTCTATCTTCATCAACAGACTCCCCTTTAACAATGTGCTGGTATTCCTTTGTTCTTCAGCAGCGTCTGTATCAGGATCGTTGTCTGGCTTTGCATTCCACAGCTTCTCAGGATCGATCAGCCTGTCTTTAACTTTGTTCACACACTCGAAACCTGGCTCAAGCTCTCTCCACAGAATCTTTAAATTCCAAGATCGAAACTTGGCTCTAGTTCTGCTCAGGACTCAGGATCGAATACCCTGGCTCAACTTTGTCTACTCGGATGTCTTCAGACTCCCCCTCTCGATTTGCTGGGATCGCAGTCTGGCTTGTTAAAATCACAGAAACCTCAGGTATCGGAACCTGGCACTCTATCTTCAGGTTCAAGATCGAATCCTGGCTATTCCTACACATTCTTAACCCAGAAATAAATTTTCAAAATTTAACAATTTAAATATAAACATCGACTCCCAATATAAGCGTATGCACCAACATGCTGATATAATCAGACGTCTCCCTCTAAAAAAAAACTTCCTCTATGATGAACTAATTGTTGTTTGAAAAACATATCTAACATGTTCAAGACACACTCCCCCTCACAACAATGTCATCATGTTTAGCACTTGGAATTTTGAAAATCAGCTTTCCAACATCAGTTGTCGAAAATCTTTTTGATTTTTACAAAATTTATGCTAAAACACACACAAAATCTTTTTGATTTTCCGAAAGAAAGTAAATGACACCACTTGTAGAATCAGGAAAATGCAGAAATGAAATATTTACAAACAATATTTTTTGTGAGTTTGTGTAAGAGGATCATATCAGTTTATGAGACATGTCACCAACACCGTTAAGCTGATTACATGTTAAGCTCTAAACAATTCACCTAGATTGTCAGTATATTTGTCCACTTAAATTTTCACACAAATTTCAACTGTTTCGAGATACGATGTTAATGTTTTAAGCACTTGAACTTATTCATGTGTCCCACTACTTGAATATACTCCCGTATCCAGATCCTAATATTCAGTCTTACAGGTGAGTATACCACAGATGATATCTGTCAGGGGATAAATGCGAGGGCCGTGAGAGCTCAGGTCGATACTTCCGTATACGCAAAGAGATGACGGCTTCGACTTTTAGGTGTGTCCCCTTTAGAGGATCTTTTGATTACAACAGCAACGACTATCAATTTTATTGTTTCATCAGCTTGCTCAGGGCGAGCTTATATTTCAAAGCTTTTGCGGAAAGCATTATCCGGGGACTAGGTCAGTACTTCCATACAGCAGAAGTCCCGGGATAATACCCCAGATATCACTGAGCATAAAGACCTAGTATCTCAGAATAAGGGACCTTTCAAACAAGATTTCAGGGGTTACCTATATATCCAAGAAGTTGTTAACCCACAGAATAATCAAGTTCGAAATTTTAGGTTTATATCTCATCACAATTTACTAAATGTATAAAAACCTACTGGCATATCCTCAGTGAGATTGTTTATCACATTTTAATCTTTCCAATTCTTTAGCATGTTGTGACAGTCCACCGATGTACTATCACTTCCTCTTTTCTCAACAAAACTCATTTTTGATTTTATCATGTTTTTGTATTTTTCAAATTTTCTAATGTTTTTGGATTTTCTGAAATTTTTACTCCCCCTAAAATTCTAACACATTAAAGAGAAATTTGAAATCAACTAAGCTCTTGACCCAATTGTAAAACCAAGCTGTACAAAAACTTGACAACTGACATCGAATTACATCAATTCGCCATCCACTAGGCATAAACAATCCGAGCTCCCCCTTTCAACAAACCATTTTCTCATTAAGATTTCAAAACACTTAAGTGTGTTTTAACCAAAATGATTTTTCCGGAAAATGAGTTTGTTTTTACCAATTCTAGATTATCCACTTGTTAAGTACGGGGATGTGGTTCATCAACTTGTCTGTTTACCCATGTGTAGTAAATCAAGTACAAATTAATGTCCCTGATTTACCGTATTGCATTCAAGCAACCTCTGTACCAATTGTAAGATCACAAACAATACCACTTGTAGGTATAACCAAACGATATCAATTGTAGGAATGTTACGTCTACATGAATCATTTTACCAATCAGGATGCCGATTCCTGCTTCACACTTACCAACCTGGAAGCTCCGGCGTAGTCCTTTAACCTGTAATATTTAAATACTATCAAAAATTTTCATACAAACTCATAAAACATGAATGATGCCGATTCCTGATCCACGATATAAACTTGGGATCTCCGACATAGTCCTAAGAATTTAAGGGAAACAAACTTCCATCCAAGTCTTCTCAGACTTGATGGTTTTCAATTCTTGCGCAGTGGGGTTGTATGTTGCCTTTTTGGTTGCATAAAAATCTTTAACCCCCTTTGCTTTCCCATTAAACATTTTCCCAAAAATTTTCTTTACACTCCCATTGAATATTTTCTCGACATCAAACTTAGTTTTCTCTGTGTAAAACTCATTCGAGATATCAACTTTTCCAACTTTCTGTTTAACCTCTTCAAATTTCAGTGATGGAAACTCATCATCATTCACTGAAATTTTTACCTCACCTTGTGGCTCTTCTAGCTTTTTGGAACCAGATTCATCGCCGACTTTCTCATCAACCTTCTTAACAACCCACACTTGGTTGTCTTTCTCTTTCTTTTTGTAAAAATTCTTTTTAGAAGACTCACCAACCTCATAAGTTGAGTTTTCAAAAACTTTAAATTTTTCGATTGGTGGTTCAACATCAACAACTTTTTCTTTCAATTTCTTAGAAACTCCCTGTTTTGCTTTGGCATTTTTCTGACAGTTCCATGCAATGTGACCAGCTTCATTGCATCTGTAATAGGTACGAGTTTCCTTTGGATACAACACTTCAGTTCCATTCCTCTTCTTTTCAGCAAGAAACTCTTGATTTGACTGTCTCCAGAATGGTTTCTTCTGTTCCTCTTCAGCACTTCCTCCTGACACAAATTCTGTTTTTGTTTTAGAATTTTTATCATTTTTATAATTTTCTGGTGGAATAAAACCAAGACCTTTCTTTTTGTAGCTACGATTTTGGTTTGATTTCTTTTGAAAACCAGGACCAGAATTGTAACCTTTTTTCTTGTTTAAACGTTGTTGAACTCTTGAAGTGTACTTTTTAGGTTTTCCAGTAAGATTTAAATCTTTTATTTTAGAAATATTAATTTCTGTCATTTTGAAAACCTTTTTGATCATGTCAAAACGAACACTTCTTACTGGAAACTCTTTGTCAGAGTATAATTTGTCAGAATCATTTAAAGTGTATGCGACTTTGGACTGTTGACTGACGAATTTGACCCTCCAGACTCAGATTTTGACTCGGACTCCTCATCAGTATCCAACACCTGATCGACCACTTTTTTGATTAACTCAGACTCATGATCAGTGTCAGACGAGGTAAACGTGACGTCAATGTTTTCTGGTAATTCATCAGTTGTGTCGGTTTTTAGCTTTATATTGACTGCTTTTGCAAGTTGCTCCTCGTTTGGTTTTCTAGGAGAATATCCTTCCCAAATCGGAGGCGGACACATGTTATAGCTAACAGTCGGTTTCTTACCAGTATCTTTCTTCTTTGTCTTTTCATCTTGAAAAGCTTCCATACCTGCAACAGTTGGGTAAATACGATCAATGAGATAATCAGAACTAGAATAACTTTGCAATAAACGTCTAATTCTCTCATTCTCAATCTTCTCTGTCTCCAACTCTTGCTTCCATTTAGCACTCTCTTCGATGTAGAAGTTGATAGCTTTCTGCTTTGTCATCATCACAGCATTCATCATCGTTAGTGCTTGTTCTCTTTCAGAATTTGTCTTTTGGAGGCCAGTTACTATTTTGTTCAAGACATCATAAGATTCTTTCACATAGTTGAGGTTGAACAGCAACTGCTCCTTCTTCTTCTCATACTCAACAATTATCTCATTCTTTGCGGCACATTCCTTGCATGCTTCCAAACACTTTGTGCAAGGCTTGATGACTTCAACAATCTTTTCTACTGCGATTGTTTTCACCACTTCAACCACCTTTTCTTCTTCTTTTACCTTTTCTTCTACCTTCACTTTCTCAGTCTCAACCATTTCCTCAGCAACACTTTCAACGTTCTCATTCTGAACAACATCTTCTGTTTTCATTTGTTGTTGTTCTTTAGCAGCTCGTTTCTCCTTCAGTTTTCCAAGCGATCTACAAAATAGAAATGAAAACTTTTAGGAGAAAGATGAGACTTAGCAACATTGATATGTTTTTCTTCTTCATCATCATTGCTGCTATCATCTGGAGGTGACTGATCAAACTGTACAGATTTTTCAGAATCAGCATCCGATAAACCAGAATCAGATGGTGTTTGATCAAAAACAACTTCCTTTTCTGAACTTGCATCACTTTGTACACTCTCATCTGGATTCTGTGAGCTTTCATTAACATTTTCAGAACTTTCATCAGATGTAACAGACTCTTCATCCACACTTTTCACAGTCTCTCCAATAGACTTCATCCACGTGGCAAACATGTCTGGTTCTCTGACAATTTTAGCAATGAAAGCTTTGAACTCTCCTTTTTCATCAACAAACATATCCCAGCTGAAGCCTTCAGGTAGTTTTTCATCATCTTGATCGACTATACATGCTTTGCTTTCAGGTGATATGTAGTTGTTCTAGTTGAAGTCTACCAAACACGCTCTCTTTGAATCCTCAATCTTCCTACCATGAGCCGTCTGTGATTCTTGCTGTTGACCAACCTGTTGATAAATGGCTTCCTGGTAGTAATCATCTTTTCCAAACGGATTCTGAGCTCCACTAGCTTCCCTGTTCTTGCACTCTCGCTTGAAATGGCCTTTCTCCCTGCATCGATTTTGCAGTTTTGTCATGCTGTAGCAGAATGAAAATGTCTTCTTTGATGGCTTGTTGAAGCAGACTGATCATCATCTTTTCGGCTTTGTACATAACCCGTTCTTGATCAGTAAACTCTGATAAATCTTTGATAACCTGCAAATCTGTTCGAGGCAACACATATTTCTTCAGTATACATTCCCAAGACCTAAGATGATTTGCCTGAACCCAGTTCTCGAATCTGTCTTTCCACCCGTAGTATTCTTCGATACTCATCAATTTCGGGGGCTTTTGTGTAGTTCCCATCTCGTTTTCTAAACTCATGGCTTGAACAATGGCAGCTGGACCAGACGGTGTTGCAAACGCGTTATAGAACTCGGTATCCATGATGACTTATCACGTTTTTCAAAATCAGTGACCTTCGAGCGAAATTATAGTGTTCACAGAAGCGAAATCAACCCTGACTTTGGAGCGAAATTACTGATTTTGTTACCCTGGAGCGAAATCAACAACTTCCCAGAAGCGAAATCAAGGGTTTTGGACACCCTGGAGCGAAATCTGATATGATTGCAGCCTGAGCGAAATCAGATCTTAACCTTTGAGCGAAATCAGAAAGATTTGGCCTCCAGGAGCGAAATCAGAACTGAAATTGGAGCGAAATCAGATTGTAATGAACATCTGGAGTGAAATCAGGTTGTTTCTGGAGCGATATCAACCCATTCATCGTCTTCTTTCTTGATCTCCAATCTTCTCATTTCCTAAACAAGATGGCAATATCTATCAATAGTCTTCTTAGTCGTCTCATCTTCAAAAGCTACAAACATATCAAACGATTTCTTTAGTAATGCACGTTTGTTTTTTATCATATCAGCGCTTCCCTTAAACTTGTTACACAACGCTAACCAAATTGATCTAGCAGTATCTTCATGTTGAAGCAAAACAAAGATATCTTCTTTTACTGCTTGTTGGAGAATACTAATCATCATTCTTTCACTAGTGTATTTCAATTTCTCCTCTGCTGAATAATCACTTAAAGCTTTTTCATTTCCACGTTCATCTTTCGGTTTAACATAATCTTTGTCCAACGAAACCCATGCATCAAACTTATAAGTTTGCACCCATGTTTCAAAACGATTTTGCCATCCTTTGAAATCCTCGATGTACATAAGCTTTGGAGGCTTTTGAGACGTTCCTGTTTCATTTTCGGTTTCAACAGTTTCGGCCACTGTATTTGGAGTAACTGGGGTAGCAAATGCGTTATAAAACTCTTCTTCCATGTTTCGATTTGAAAGTTGACAAACTCAGCTGTGACAACTCGTATCTAGAACCTATTTTTGTGATTTATGTAACGTATGTGAACGATATGTGACTTTTATGAAAGTGAATTTTGTATGAATGTTACGTTATTATGTGTATATGTGTCACATGTTACGTGAATGCTTTGCATTATGTGTTTATATCACTCAAACCGCACAACATGAACCAACCAACACAACCCTCTCACAACCGCACAAGCCCATTAGAGAGGGGGCCGCATTCTTTTGTGATCGGACAATAAGGGCGGCCCATGTATGGGTTCGGCCCACATACCTTACACACATAACACTAGGATGTTAGTAACCTTTACACACTTTGGCAAAATCATTCTCACACAAGAAACCCTAGACTTCTCTCTCTCTCTCTCGTTTGCTTGAAACCCGACGGCACCAAGGAACATTCTTGTTCGGATCACTCTCTTGCCATCGTTAACCGGTTAGTGTGCTTAAAATTGTTTCATGATTGACTGTTTATGTTGTTAAATGAATTATGTGCTAATAATCGGCCCACTTGTATGCATTGTGTGATGTTCTTGTGAATTGATAATCGGCTACCATGATGTTTATGTGTATGAAGATGTCAATCGGCTGCCATGTGCTGATTCGGATTGTTTGGTGATGCTTGTTAGATTGACTATTATGTTAAGTTTCAGACTATTGCACAAAGATTTGGATCGAATAGTTTGAATGTTATATGTTACTCTTGTTGATTTTTAATTAGATTAGGGTCCATACGATTCATGTTGTTACTGTCCGTTGATCGATATTTTGGTTAACTAATTTGTGAAAACTGTTAATTGATTTGATAATCATGGAAACCGAATATGTTAATTGATTTGCATAAATGCTTGTAACCGATCTGCATGAAATCAGGAAAATGGTTACAATTGATAGACCAACACTGTTGCGAGTCGATACCTCCAGTTGCGACTCGAAACCACAACACTAGCACAAGCAGCACAAGTCGCAACCGAGGTTGCGAGTCCTGTTGCGACTCGTAACCGGACCATGACGAGCCGAGACCACCTGTTGCGACTCGTAACCAGCTGTTGCGACTCGTAACCCCCTGTTGCGACTCGAGATCGCCGGTTGCGACTCGAGACCAGTTATGCATGTACACTGTTTGGACCCTACACTATCACGGGCCCAATTGATTGGGCCAAGTAATTGGACTTGTTTACATATCTGCTAATTGGACCGCCTATGTTAATTGGGCCGAGACCTTTATGTTGGGCTGTTATGTTGTTGGGCCGGGATGTGAGGATCGCACAACATGTTGTGGATCGCACAACATGTTGGGCCTACTATCTTTTGGGCTTGGTTATTTAAATCGTTCAAGTATGAATATGATATGCTCTTGACTGTTAACGTACCAAACGTGTTGCCATGAACTTTACGTGCTTATGACTTGTTAGTCTATGTGTAAACATACGTGCTCTACTTGAACCCAACCTGACTTGTACGGTAATCCTGTTAGGACGTGTTTGATCACTTTTAATTCAAGTAACTTTGGTATAACCTGCCGAGCAATCCCAGGTGAGTTCATTGCATTCTCTCAAGCATGCGTCCCGGTGGTTTGGGACAACTGGTAAACATTTGGAAGGGAACTTGGGGTAAATAACTGAAACATAGAAACAATCATTTACCGGATTGCCTGTAAGGCAATGGGGTAATTAGTTGATAGCGCTATTAGGTTTGGCACCCTCACACCGGGCCGTAAGGACGGGCGTGAACTAATTACTGGGACAACTTGTAACGCGGATATAAGACCTCCTACAGCTTGTCAAGGTTGTTTGATACCTTGACTTTGACCAATGCCTGTAGGGCATTGGGGTTAGGCATTCCCATCATTGACGCTGCATACGATACAATAATCAAGTTAACAACGACATTTGAACCAAACAACGAGTTGATTTAACTAATATCTGGTAACTTCACACGTAAGCAACACCTTGAACTCACCAGCGTAGTCTGACACACTTGTTTGCATGCTTGTAGGTCGTTAACTTTGGAACATGGACTTGCTATCTGGGCGTGCTGGAGTGGTCATGGATCGAAGCTACTGGAATAATTATAATGGTTACCTTGGTTTTAAGTTTATTTTGAAACAATTACTAAACGACGTATCATATGCTTCCGCTACATAACTCTTGGAAATTAATATTGTGTTTGACATTTAATCTTGACGATTAATGACATGTTTTATTTAAGTATTTACTATTGGTTCAATGTGATTGGTGGCTCAGACTCTGATGTGTAACACGCCTCGCGGGGTTTCCGCAGGTGGTATTTTGGGGGTGTTACATCAGCCTTTCAAACGAATTGGAAATTCAAACGAAATGGATTTGATGTGAAATGGCTCTTTTCAAACGAATTGGATCTTTGATGCGAAATGGCCTTGGTGCGAAATAAACCTTTGGTGCGGAATGGATCTTTTGGTGCGAAATGAATCACTTTCAAGCGAATTGGAAGTTCATTTCGTGCGAATTGGAAATCTCTTTCAAACGAAATGACAACTTTAAGCGAAATGATCTAGTTCAAGCGAAATGGACAACTTAGAATTCAATTCGTGCGAAATGGAGATCAGTTCCAAGCGAAATGGACAACTTTCAAGCAGAATGGGTCATTTCGTGCGAAATGGGAGGTCACAAGGTTCAATTCAAGCGAAATGAAATGTCTGTTTCACATGAAATGGTCTATTTTGTACGAAGTGATGCTGACGTCAAAAAGTCGGACATGATTTTGGCACAATTGATCAGGTTTTAGGTCGATTTTAGGTCTAATTCTTTCAAGGATTGTTTAAAACAGTGTTTCACACGTTATATGTGAAATTCAATCCATTTTAACCGTAAAATCTTGTTAATTTTGAAAAAGAAGGTGTAGAATTCAGAATTTTGATGAAATCAAGCTGAATTCGGTAAGAACTCTTCCTCTTGTGCTCTGATACCACATGTAGGATCGTTTGTACGACCAAAACGAGTCGTTCAGAAGAGTTCTAATCAATACGAGAGGCGGAAACTAACGTATCGACTTTGAATCAGCTTGATTTACACACAGAATCACTTTAATTGTCTTGTTTATTGATTTGACACGATTATAGATCAAATGACACGTCAGCAGCACTTCGGCTCTGGAATCAGCAACTGTTACAAATGATTTGAACAAGGCAGGTATTTATAAGAGTTCCATTCCGTACGAAGTGGGTTTCACACGAAATGGCTAGTGCCATTTCGTGCGAAATGGCTTCCTTCTACTTGTTTCTCGTTTTTCTCGAATTTCGTGCCCTGATCTATAATTCTATTACATGACTCGATACAAGACGAAGTCGACAGACATATGCACCAACATAGTGCACGTTCGATTTGGGAAGCACTTCGCACAAAATTTGAAGGAAGTACGGAGATGATCAAGAATAAAAAGTCATTATTAAAGAAAGAATTTGAATTGTTTCCAAGTTTGCCAGGTGAAACTACAAAGACTCTTATTGAGAGATATTGTCATTTAGTGCGTTCAATGACCCAGTTGGATATCAATAAAGATCGAGAGGAATGGGTTGAAAAATTAGCCGATGCTTTACCTCAAAATGAATGGGGTACATATCTTATGATTTTGAAGAATACCGGAGATTATGATAGATTGTCAATTGCTCAATTCATTGAAAAACTTGAAGGACAAGATCTTGAACAACAAAAGATCACTAGAATGAACAATGCAAGTGGTCAAAAAGATATCAAGATGTATTTCAAAGGTAATGTTCAAAATGTTGAAGCTAGTCCAAAGATCCAGACCGCTTTCAGCGCAGAAAACTCATCCAGATCACTCAATCAAAGTTCAATCAAGAACAATGGATTTTCTTCATATCCGAGTGTTAATCCTAATGTTTCAACTTCAAATTATCAGTCTCAAAGCTCAAACAATGGTAATGGTCATGTGCTACAATGCAACATCGCGTTGCATCTTCAGAACGGTCAGAATTTCTCTGAAGAAGTCGCTAAAGGTCATATGGCATTACTAAGTACCGCGTTAGAATCATATGAGAGTTTGGTTGCGGGAAGGATCGGAAATCCTATGTTAACTAAAGAGGATTACGATCAGATTGATGCTGAGGAAATGGAGCTAATGGATATTAAGTGGTGTTTAGCAAGCGTGTTGAGGAGAGCTGAGAAATTTAAGCAGATTACCGGAAGAGATGACTTACATGATGCTAATGTTTCTACTTTAGGTTTTGATAAGTCTAAAGTTAGTTGTCTGAAATGTTTGGAGGGAAAAAGGACATTTCACGAGGGAATGTACCAACCGAGAAGCAGATGGAGCTCAGAATCCTTTCGGGAACAATGAATATTATCGGAAAGCAATATATCATCAGGTAGCTCAACAACCGTCATCATCTCGTACTATTCCGTTTGAAGATGGAAAGAAGAAAGCTTGTATTACTATGCCTCCAGATCAAGAAGATGAAAGATTGCCAGAGGGATTTAGCTGGGACAAATATATTCCTGCTGAAAGTAACTCAAAGTTTAGAGCATTTGTTGCACAGATCATTCAAGAGCCAGGGTTGATGAAAGAATGGATGGATGTGTTTACAAATGATGAGAAAAGTCAAGATGGAGAGTCTGTTTCTTCAGAAGATAGTTCAGAAAAGACACCAGTCTTTGATCAATCACCAATTGATAGCAGTGATGATGATGAAGAAATTAAACAAATAAACATTGGTAAAACTCATTTATCTCCTGAAAGTTTCAAATTTTATTTTGCAGATAAATTGGAGAAACTAAAGGAGAAACTAGCAGCAAAAGAAAAGAAAGAGGTAAAATGTGAGAATCTTGTTCAGGTGGAAGAGAAGTATGAACAGAGTGAAGAAGTTAAAGTTGTTGAGAAGATGGTTGAGATTGAAAAGATTGTAGAGGTCACAAAACCTTGTCTGAAATGTTTGGAACCATGCAAACATTGTGAAGAGAAAGATAAGAAGTTTAGTGAGCTAGACAAGATGAAAGAAAAATTGTTGTTTGATGTTAAGTACGTGAAAGAATCTTATGATGTGTTGAACAGAACAGTCAACCAGTTGGAAAAGACAAACTCAGAAAGAGAAGATGCTTCGACAATGATGAATGCAGTGATGATGTCTAAGCAGAAGGCCATCAATCACTATATTGATGAGTGTGCAAAGTTGAAGCAAGAATTAGATACTGAAAAGATTGAGAATGAAAGAATCAGACGATTGCTAATGAGTTACTCAAGTTCTGATTACTTAATTGATAGAATCTATCCGACAGTAGCAGGTTTTGAAGCTTTTCAAGATAAGAAGTCGGAAGATATGGATACTGGTAAGAAACAAAGTGCAAATTATAACAAGTGTCCGCCTCCGATCTGGGAAGGTTATTCTCCTAGAAAACCAAATTCGGAACAAGTCAAAAAGGCAGTCAATATAAAGTTAAAGTCTGAAACAACTGATGAGTTACCAGACAATATTGACGTCACATTCACATCGTCTGATACTGATCATGAGTCTGAGTTAATAAAGAAAGTGGTTGATCAGGTGTTGGATAAGGTTGAGGAGTCAGAGTCAAAGTCTGAATCTGAGAGTTCAAGTTCATCAGTTGACAGTTCGAAATCATCGGTCAAAAGGGTTTACAATAAAAAATTTCTGTTATCAAAAATTAATTTGAATGACGAAACACTCAAAGTTGCATATACTTTGAATGATTCCGACAAATTATATTTTGATAAAGAATTTCCCATAAAAAATGTGAAAACTAACAATATTAAAAAGATTTTCAAACTAATAGAAGTCAAAATTTCAGAAATACAAAATAAAATTGGTTTTTCAAAACCTAAATATACTTCGAGAGTTCAGCAAAGATTAAACAAAAAGAAGGGTTTTGGTTCTGGTCATCATAAGAGACCGAATCACAAAAAAAAATTCAAAAAGAAGGGTGTGGTTTTTGATGTCGATAATAATAATAATGATAGAAGTTCTGAAACAAATACAGTATTTGTTTCAGGTGCTTCTTCAGAAGAAGAAAAGGAAAAAGTTTTCTGGAAACAGTCTAACAAGGAGTTTCTTGCTGAAAAACAAAAGTTTGAGAAGACTGTGTTTGGAACCAAAAAGGAAACAAGAACTTGCTATAAATGCAAAAAAGTTGGTCACATCGCTTGGAATTGTCTAATGGCAACCAACGTAAAACAGGAAGTTCTTTCTAAACTTAAAGAAAAAAATGTTGATGAAAATGAACCACCAACGGACAAATTCAAAGTGTTTAAAAATTCTACATTTGAAGTTGGTGAGAGTTCAAGACGTTTTTACAAAAGAAATTTGAATCTTAACAATCAAAAGTGGGTTGTGAAGAAATCAGATGTTAAATCTGGCGATGAATCTGACTCGTCAAAGTCAGAGGAGCCACCAGTTGAACTAAAAGAGAAAATTCAGTTCCGCCAATGGATGATGCAAACTTTCCACCATTGTGGACTGAAAATTTAAAACAAAAGGTTGAAAAAGTAGAGATTTCGAATCAATTCTATTCTGAAAAGAAAGAATTTGATGTCGAAAAAGCGTTTAATGGCAAAGTGAAACATATCTTTGGTAAGATGGTTGATGGAAGGGCCAAAGGGGTAAAAGAATTCCATGAATCAAAAAGGAATGTTAAAAGACCGAGTGAAATTGAACCAGTTACACCCAAAGCTGGTCAGGCTTGGGTGTCAGCATTCTTTGTTTGAAAATCCTGACTTGCCGGAGCTCCCAAGTTGGTAATCGTGGAGCATGAATCGGTATCATTCTTGAAAAATGTTTCTGTGAAAAATCTACAAGTGATAGTCTTTTACAAGTGGTTGAAAGAACAAAGTGATTAATGAATCCCCATGATGTGTGAAATCAACAAAACTAATGTTTCGGAAAAACCATTGTGATTAAAACAAAATTAAGTGTTTTGAAATCATAATGGGAAAATAGTTTGTTGTCAGGGGGAGTTCTGATTGTTTAAGCCAAGAGAATGGAGAATTGAAGCAATTGACATCAGTTTGTCATTTTTGTACAGTTTATTGCTTTTACTTTCAAATTTTCCCGGAAAATAAAAAATTGAAGCATATTTTTTATTTTAGGGGGAGTAAAAAATTAAAATTTTGAAAATTTGAAAAATCCAAAAACATGATAAAATCTAAAAAAACCAAAAACATTGAAAAATCAAAAATGAGTTTTGTTGTGAAAAAGAGGAAATGATAGTACATCAGTGGACTATCACAACATGCTAAAGAAATCTAAAGAAAAATGTTTTTTAAACAAGTCTCACTAATGATGTGCCAGTAGACTTCACACGATTAGTAGATTGTATTCGAGATATAAACATAACGATACACTGCTTATTTTAGTGGGGAACATCTCTCGGATATATGGGTGATCCCCAAAATCTTGTTTGAGAGATTGCCTGATTCTGAGATACTAGGTCTTTATACTGTTTGATATTTGGGGTATTATACCTGGTCTTCTGATATTGCGGAAGCAATGTCCTAGACCTAGTATAATACTTAATGCGCTGTAAAAGCTTACCCTCTGCATAAAAATTGAAAAATATCGAAAGATATGAATCAATTGCAGTTGAAGAAAAGATTCCCTAAAGGGAACACACCTAAAGTCGAGCCTTCATCTCTTTGACTGAACGGAAGTTCATACCTGAGCTCTCAAGGGCTCGCACTAACCCAGATACAGATATCAAATTGGTATACTCACCTGTAAGACTGAATCTAGGGAATTTTGATACGGGAGTATATTCTGAGGTGGGACACGCAAATAAGTATAAGTCTTTAAAACACTAATCCGTATCTTGAATCAATTGAAACTTGTGTAGAAGTTTAAGTGGACAACAATACTGACAATCAGAAGTGAATTTGTTTAAGACTTAAAGTTAAATCAAGATCAACGGTGTTAGTGATAAGTCTCAAAAACTGATATGATCCTATTACACAAACTCACAAAAAGATGTCTGTATATAGTTTATTTTCCAAAATCCAAAAAGATTTTCAGTATGTTTTAGCATAAAATATTTGAAAATTCAAAAAGATTTTATTTCATATTATTTTCGGCAACTGATGTTTGAAAAGCTGATTTTCAAAATTTCAAGTGCTAAACATGATGAACGACAACAGGGTTGGGAGAGTTTGTTTGAAATGAGAAATGATTTTGAAATGATTAAATGGTTCATTAATTTGAAACCAAATTTGTTTTTACAAGTGAATAATCAGAGTTCATTAATGTCAAAATTGTCTATCTTGCAAATGGTGTCTAGATGACTAGACTATGAATGTTTTTAAAATAAAAAATCTTATGTTTTGAGTAGAGTATGTGCAGGTAAGAAGCTTTGAAAGAGCTAGGTTTCGACTCCTGAGGACTTTCCGCATAAGAGTATGCAGATTAGAGCCAGGTTTCCGATTCAAATCCTGCAGACAGTGAATTCCAGACTGCGATCCCAGTTTATCGAAAGGGGGAGTCTGAAGACGTAAGAGCCAGATTCAGATCTTGGAATAGCGTTCGAGATAGAAGCTGCTAATGCTGAAGAGCTTAATGAATCAAGAGATCTGATCAAAAGAATTAGAAAGTTCGAAAAGTAAGGTTGAGATTCTGGAAGAGTAAGAGAGAGTGTGATAAAGATGCGTACAATGGAGAATACTTTGGAGAGAGCGAGAAGACTGATCAAGACGGAAGACTCGACACACTGAAGACTCGTCATCATCCAAGGGGGAGTTTGTTAGTGAATATGTCTATTGACTTCGTCTTGAATCGAGTCATGTAACTAGAATAGATAGACCAGGACACGTTGTACGAGAGAAACGGGAAACAGACTTGAACCAACCACCCTCACGAAGTGGCTAGGCCACCTCGCACGAGGTGACCAAGTTCGTGCGGTCTGGCCAGTTTGTGCGACCTGGGCCAGCTCGTGTGGACTGGTTCGTGCGGTCTGGCATCTCCTATATATATATGGTCTTGGGTCTTCATTTGTAGAACTTTTGGATTCCGGTAGCAAAGCTCTGCCGAAGTGTCGCCAGCTCGTGTAACTTTGACAAATCAATACAATCGACATTTAAAGTGATTCTACGTGCAAATCTAGCTGTCATAACATCAATACGTCTGATTTCGCCTTTCGTATTGATCGAGAACTCTTCTGAACGACTCGTTTGATCGAATCCTGATCCTACATTGGTTTTCCATGGAAAACCTGTGGAAACATCCCTAAGGTTGTTCCAAGTGATTAGGAAGAAGAATCAAAGAAAAAGAATGAGAAATGAAGAAGTTATGCTCACTTAAGCAACTTGATATGATTCTGATCTTGCTTCTGATTAACAACTGATTACGGAGAGATTTGAGAGTGTTTTGAGTGAGTTGTAAAGTGGAAAATGTGTGGAAGATGCTTGGGTTTTATAGGGAAGGATTAGGGTTGGGTTTGGTGAACATTTAAGACAAGAAACACAAGTTTAAAATCAAAGAAAACATTAAAACCCGCCAATTACACGAGCTGTTAATGTTTCCGCGGATCAGGCCTCTCTCGAGGGCCGCGAGGTAACAAGGAACCCCGGGTCGCGGCCGATGAGGGGTTGAGTTCGTGAAAAATGTTTGATTTTAGTCATAAATACCCCCTATACTTCCATGTTTTGTTGTTTCAAGGTGTATATTGGATGTTTTAAGTATAAGGAACATAAGTAAAGGTACATTATGTAATTTAATCATAAACTAAATATAAAACACATAAAAACAAGTTTGTTTGTCAAGTTTAAGCATCGAATTTGCGTAAATAGAGCATAATAGTCACATGTTTGTAAGTTTAACGTGTTTAGCACGAATTGTAAATAAAGTATCACATGATTAATTGATTTGAACGTATGAACATGTATAAAGCGTGTATAACATGAATGTAAGAAAAATACGAATTTCATTATGATCCAAGTCTCGGATTTTGCACCGATTACAACAAAAGAACGATTACAAGAATACAAGACTTCCAAAAATAGAATTACAAGCGACGTTTCTAATTATGGAAAGTATGAAAAAGCAGGGCGTTACAGTCTCCCCTCCTTTAGGAAATTTCGTCCTGAAATTTAGGAAGAAGTAACAAAAAAGTTGTGGATACTTGTTCTTTATATCACTCTCGAGTTCCCAAGTAAATTCAGCGCCATGTTTTCCTTCCCATTGAACCTTAACGATAGGAATTTGACTGCGCCTCAGTTTCTTGACACCTCGGTCCATGATTTCGACGGGTTTCTCCACAAAATGCAAAGTGTCGTTGATTTGGAGATCATCGAGAGGAACTTGAAGCCCTTCTTCAGCTAGGCACTTCTTGACATTCGAGACATGAAACGTCGGATGAACATTGTTGAGTTCTTGGGGTAAATCGAGTCGATAAGCCACATTGCCAATCCTCTCGAGTATCTTGAAAGGACCAACATAGCGATGGGAAAGTTGTTGGTGCACTACATCTGTTGATTTCGTCTTGGATCAAGTCAAACATTGCATTGTATAGATTAGGGCTTAATATACGAGAAAATAGGCGAGTGTATGTGTGTTAGGAAGAGGTTTCGCTTATAGAGTCTTTAGAGTTAGGTTTCACTTGGTTGAACATGAGATTCCGCTTATGTGTTCACATGAGGTTTCGCTTATGTGAACATGTCACTTGAAGCGAAACCTCAAGCCTATATAAACCCCTGAAGCGAAATCATTTGTAACTTTGACGGATTCCATACCGAGGTGACATTGTTAAATCAATGAAATCAGTAGTTTAAGTGAAGTACAAGCTATTTCTATCTACGTTTCTTGTTATTCCGCACCTGAAACATAGAAGAACGCCTCTGAACGACTCGTTTGGGTCAGTCATCGATCCTACAATTGGTATCAGAGCTTGGGAAGAGGTTTTCTACAGAAATTAGCTGGATTTTGTCATTGTTTTCTACTTCTACACCTTCTTTTATTAGTTCAGAAAGTTGTAACGGTCAGAATTGGCTCAAAATTTCTCAGATTGTGCGCAATAGATCAAAGACAAATCCTGTAAAATTTTGGACCAAAATACGAACTAAAAATGGACCAAATGATCTTCAGACTAGGTTTCGCTTCAAGGAACACCTGACTGTTTCGCTTGAAAGGTTCCGCTTCAACTGACAATTTGGAGTTTCGCTTGAGAGGTTCCGCTCCAAATTACGTAATAGTTCCGCTTGTGTGTCACCATAAGTGTGTTTCCGCTTCAAGTTCATTAGGGTTTTCGCTTCAAGGTTCCGCTTGAAGGGACATATTTGAGTTTCGCTTCAGTGATCAATCATTATTTCGCTTATTCAGACAACCTTAGTTTCACTTGTGTGAACTTTTGTAGTTTCGCTTATTGTGCATTCTCACCTGGTTTCGCTTATTTGTCATTGTTTTTAGAAAACGTGCAAAGTCATCATGGATTCAGAGTTTTACAACGCGTTCGCTACTCCGTCTACTCCAGCTGCGATTGCTCAGGCCATGAACTTAGAGAACGAGATGGGAACCACCCAAAAGCCCCCGAAATTGATGAGTATCGAAGAATATTACGGGTGGAAAGATAGATTCGAGAACTGGGTTCAGGCGAATCATCTTAGATCATGGGAGTGTATATTAAAGAAGTATGTGTTGCCTCGAACAGAATTGCAGGTTATCAAACAGTTATCCGAATTCACGGATCAGGAACGGGTGATGTACAAAGCCGAGAAGATGATGATCAATTTATTGCAGCAAGCGATCAAAGAAGATATATTCATTCTGTTACAGCACGACAAAACTGCAAAGTCAATATGGGATGCTCTTAAAGTTAAATTTGAGGGAAGCGAGAACATGATAAAGAGCAAGAAGGCGCTGCTTAAGAAAGAGTTTGATCTGTTCAGCAGCTTACCGGGAGAGGATACAAAGAAGCTGATTGAGAGATACTGTCACTTAGTGCGATCATTGTCGATGTTGGGTGTTGAAAAAGATCGTGAAGAGTGGGTAGACAAGCTAGCTGATGCGTTACCACAGAAAGAATGGGGAACATACTTGATGATTCTGAAGAACACTGGTGTTTATGATGGGTTAACGATATCTCACTTCATTGAGAAGATCGAGAGTCAGGATTTGGAACAACGGAAGATTGCTAGGATGAACAGTCCGAGTGGTCAACAAGATGTAAAGATGTACTATAAAGGAAGTGTTCCAGTTCCTGAGTCAGAGAGAAGTCCGAAAATCCAAACTGCATTTAGTGCTGGTGATTCAACAGAAAAAGCAGATCAAAGTTCAAGCAATGGCAGTAGTGGATTCTCATCATTTCCGAGTGTCAATCCTAAAGAATCAAATACTAGCTTACAGTCTCAGGGCACAAAAACTAGAAATGGCTATGTGATTCAGTGTAACATAGCTCTAAATCTTCCAGAAGGGCAAAGATTCTCAGAAGACACTGCTAAAGACCACATGGCTCTACTTGGTTCTGTATTGTTATCATATAAGGGTCTTGTAGCTGGTCGGATCGGTAATCCCATGCTCACCAAAGAGGATTACGATCAAATAGACGCTGAATAAATGGAACTTATGGATATCAAATGGTGTCTTGCTAGTGTTCTTCGACGTGCTGAGAGGTTCAAAACAATCACTGGGAGAAATGACTTTCTTGATGCTCATGTATCTACTTTAGGTTTTGATAAATCTAAAGTTAATTGTTTTCGATGCAGGGAGAAAGGCCATTTCAAGCAGGAGTGCAAGAACAGAGAAGCTAGCGGTGCTCAGAATCCATTCGGCAAAGATGATTACTACCGGAAAGCCATTTATCAGCAGGTTGGTCAATCACAAGACTCACAGACGGCTCATGGTAGGAAGATTGAGGATTCTAAAAGAGCATGTTTGGTGGACTTCAACTGGAGCAACTACATATCGCCTGATAGCAAAGCCTGTTTAGTTGATCAAGATGATGAAAGACTACCTGAAGGCTTCAGCTGGGATATGTTTGTTGATGAGAAGGGAGAGTTCAAAGCTTTCATCGCCAAGATTGTCAGAGAGCCAGACATGTTTGCTACCTGGATGAAGTCTATTGGAGTGAATGTGACAAGTGAGGATGAAAAATTTGTTACGTCTGATAAAAATTCAAAAAGTGTTGATGAACTTTCAAAAAATGTTGAGGAAATTTCAGAGAGTTCAGATGAGAGTGTTGAAAAATGTTGCTAGTTCTGAAAAGGAAGTTGTATTTGATCAAACACCATCTGATTCTGGTTCATCAGATGCTGATTCTGAAAAATCTGTACAGTCTGATCAGTCACCAGTTGATAGTAGCAGTGATGATGAGGAAGAGAAACATATAAATGTTGCAAAATCTCATCTTTCTCCTGAAAGTTTTCATTTCTATTTTGCAGATCGCTTGGAAAAGTTGAAGGCAAAAAGAGCTGAAAAAGAACACATGGAAATGAAAACTGAAAATGTTGCTGAGGAGAATGATAAGACTGAGCTGGTGAGTGAAGAAAAGATGTCTGAAGTTGAGAAGGTGAAAGAAGAAGATAAAGTGGTTGAAGTTGTAAAAACAATCGAAGTTGAAAAGATTGCTGAAGTTGTAAAGCCTTGCAAAAAGTGTTTGGAAGCTTGCAAGGAATGTGCAGCAAAAGATGACATAATAGCTGAATACGAGAAGAAGAAAGAGCAGTTACTGTTTAACCTCAACTATGTGAAAGAATCGTACGATGTCTTGAACAAAACAGTAACTGGTCTCCAAAAGACAAACTCAGAAAGAGAACAAGCACTGACGATGATGAATGCAGTCATGATGTCAAAGCAAAAAGCCATAAATTTCTACATTGAAGAAAGTGCTAAATGGAAGCAAGAGTTGGAAACAGAAAAGATTGAGAATGAGAGAATTAGACGTTTACTTCAAAGTTATTCTAGTTCTGATTATCTCATTGATCGTATTTACCCAACTGTTACAGGAATGGAAGCTTTTCAAGACGAGAAGCCGAAGAAGAAGAAAGACTGTGGTAAGAAACCGACTGTTAGCTATAACAAGTATCCGCCTCCAATTTGGGAAGGGTACTCTCCTAGAAAACCAAACGAGGAGCAACTTGAAAAAGCGGTCAATATAAAGCTTAAAACCGACACAACTGACGTTTTACTAGATAAGATTGATGTCACGTTTACCTCGTCCGATACTGATCATGAGTCTGAGTTAATCAAAAAGGTGGTCGATCAAGTTTCGGATACTGATGAGGAGTCCGAGTCAAAGTCTGAGTCTGGAAAGTCAAATTCGTCAGTCAACAGGGAAAATTCGTCGGTCAAACGGTCTTACAGTAAAGAATTTTTGTTATCAAAAGCAAATTTGAATGATGAAACATTCGAAGTTGTTTATACTCTGAATGGTTCTGACAAACTATATTACAATAAAGAGTTTCCAATAATGAGTATTAAAACAGAATTGATTAACAAAACTTTCAAACTAATAGAAATTAATATTCCTGAATTGAAAGTTTTGAAAAGTTTTGGAAAATCTAAAAAATATACTTCAAGAGTTCAACAACGGTTAAACAATAAAAAAGGTTACAATTCTGGTTCCGGTTTTCAAAAGAAACCTAACCAAAATCGTAGCTACAAAAAGAAAGGTCTTGGTTTTATTCCACCAGAAAATGATAAAAATGATAATAATTCTAAAACAAAAATAGAATTTGTGTCAGGTGGAAGCTCAGATGAGGAACAAAAGAAACCTTTCTAGAGACAGTCAAATCAAGAGTTTCTTGCTGAGAAGAGAAAGAATGGAGCTGAAGTGATGTATCAAAGAGAGACTAGAACCTGTTACAAGTGCAATAAAGCTGGTCACATTGCATGGAATTGTTCAAAGAATGCAAAAACAAAACAGGGAGTTTCTCAGAAATTAAAAGAAAAAGTTGTTGATATTGAACCACCAACTGAAAAACTTAAAGTTTTTGAAAATTCAACTTATGAGGTTGGTGAGTGTTCAAATAAGAATATGTATGAAAAGAAAGGAAAAGACAACCAAGTGTGGGTTGTTAAGAAAGTTGGTGTGAATGTCGGCGATGAAGCTGGTTCCACAAAGCTAGAAGAGCTACAGGTTGAGGAGAAAATTTCAGTGAATGATGATGAGTTTCCATCACTGAAATTTGAAGAAGTTAAAAAGAAAATTGGAAAAGTTGATATCTCGAAACAGTTTTACACTGAGAAAAATGAATTTGATGTCGAGAAAACTTTTAATGGAAGTGTAAAGAAAATTTTTGGGAAAATGTTGAATGGGAAAGCGAAGGGGGTTAAAGATTTTTACGCAACTAAAAAGGCAACATACAACCCCACTGCGTAAGAGTTGAAATCCATCAAGTCTGAGAAGACTTGGATGGAAGTCTGTTTCCCATAATAGTTTTAGGACTATGCCGGAGATCCCAAGTTTATATCGTGGATCAGGAATCGGCATCATTCTAATGTTTGTGAAGTGTGTTTGAAAATTTTGAATAGTGTTTGAATTTTACAGGTTGAATGACTACGCCGGAGCTTTCAGGTAGGTAAGTGCGAAGCAGGAATCAGCACTTTGATGGGTAAAATGTAGATGATTCACTCCTACAATTGGTATTGATTGGTTATATCTACAAGTGGTTATTTTACAAGTGGTATAGAGGGTGATTAACTGCAATTGGTAAATCAGGGACATTAAGTTGTACTTGATTTACTATTCATATGAGATTGATAAACAAGATGATGAACCATATCCCCATGCTTCACAAGTGGAAAACTTAAAAGTGGTAAAAACAAACTCATTTTCCGAAAAAATCATTTTGATTGAAACAAACTTAAGTGTTTTGAAATCTAAATGAGAAAATGGTTTGTTGAAAGGGGGAGTTCAGATTGTTTATGCCTAGTGAATGGAGATTTGATGTGATTCGATCTCAGTTGTCAAGTTTCTGTACAGTTTGTTTTACTTTTTACTTTTCAAGTGGGTCACGAGTCTAGTAGTTTTCAAATTTCCTTTGAAATGTGTTTGCATTTTAGGGGGAGTAGGGAAATTTCAGAAAATTCAAAAACATTTGAAAATTTGAAAAAGACAAAAACATGATAAAATTCAAAAATGAGTTTCGTTGTGAAAAGAGGAAATGATAGTACATCAGTAGGTTGTCACAACATGCTAAAGAAATGTAAAGATAAAATGTGATAAACAATCTCACTGCGGATATGCCAGTAGGTTTTCGCACATTTAGTAGATTGTGACGAGATATAAACTAAATTTCAAACTTGCTTGTTCTGTGGGTTAACACAAACTTGGATATATAGGTAACCCCTGAAATCTTGTTTGAAAGGTCCCTTATTCTGAGATACTAGGTCTTTATGCTCAGTGATATCTAGGGTATTATCCCGGGACTTCTGCTGTATGGAAGTACTGACCTAGTCCCCGTATAATGCTTTCCGCAAAAAGCTTGAAACATAGCTTCGCCCTCAGCATGCTGATGAAACAATAAAATTGATAGTCGCTGCTGTTGAAATAAAAGATCCTCTAAAGGGGACACACCAAAAGTCGAAGCCGTCATCTCTCTACGTATACGGAAGTATCGACCTGAGCTCTCACGGCCCTCGCATTTAACCCCTATACAGATATCAGCTGTGGTATACTCACCTGTAAGCTTGAATATTGGGATCTGGATACGGGAGTATATTCAAGTAGTGAGACACACGAATAAGTCAGTATCTAAGACATTAACATCGTATCTCGGATCAAGTGAACTTTGTGTGAAAATTTCAGAGGACCGATATACTGACAATCTAGGTGAATTGTTTAGAACTGAAAATGAAATCAAGCTTAACGGTGTTAGTGACATGTCTTACAACTGATATGATCCTCTTACACGAATTCACAAAAATATGTTTGTAAATATTTCATTCCTACATTCTCGTGTTTTTACAAATGGTGTCAGTTACTTTTCTTTAGAAAAATCCAAAAAGATTTTCAGTGTGTTTTAGCATAAAGTTTCAGAAAATTAAAAAGATTTTCGACAACTGATGTTGGATAGCTGATTTTCAAAGTTCCAAGTGCTAAACATGATGACATTGTTGTGAGGGGGAGAGTGTCTAATTGTCAAAATATAGTTTTCAAATCAACAAGTGGTTCATCATAGTCTGAGGAAGAGTAGTAGTTGGTGCACATGGATTTGAGAAGGAGTTAAAGTTAGTGCACTCAAGTTGTTAAATCTAGAAATCTTATTGCTAGGTTAAGAATGTGCAGGTATAGTCAGGTTTGATCTTGGATCTGAAGATAGAGTGCCAGGTTTCGATTCCTGAAGATCTTTGTTTGAGCCAGGATGATCGATCCTGAGAACCTATGAAGGTCAGACAACGATCCTGAAGATGTTACTGAAGAACAAAAGAATGCCAGTAAATCGAGAGGGAGAGTCTGAAGATACCTGAACAAAATGTGAGCCAGATTTCGTTCCTGGAACTGATAAACTTAAGGAATCAAGAGATCTGATCAAGAGAATCTGAAGAGACAGAGAGAAAAGCCCAGAGACTGATCAAGACTGAAGATGTGAAGACACAGCATGGTCGTGAATCGATGAACGACTCCATCAACATCTGAGGGGGAGTCTGTTGGTGCACTACAACTACATCTGTTGATTTCATCTTGGATCAAGTCAAACATTGCATTGTATAGATTAGGGCTTAATATACGAGAAAATACGCGAGTGTATGTGTGTTAGGAAGAGGTTTCGCTTATAGAGTCTTTAGAGTTAGGTTTCGTTTGGTTGAACATGAGATTCCGCTTATGTGTTCACATGGGGTTTCGCTTATGTGAACATGTCACTTGAAGCGAAACCTCAAGCCTATATAAACCCCTGAAGCGAAATCATTTGTAACTTTGACGGATTCCATACCGAGGTGCTGCCGGTGTGAAGATCGAGCTGTAAACATTGTTAAATCAATGAAATCAGTAGTTTAAGTGAAGTACAAGCTATTTCTATCTACGTTTCTTGTTATTCCGCACCTGAAACATAGAAGAACGCCTCTGAACGACTCGTTCGGGTCAGTCATCGATCCTACAATAGTTTTCCCTTTTTACCAAAACAAACTACTCCTTTCCAAGGAGATACTTTGAGTAGTACATGATCACCAACGTTAAACTCCAAGGGTTTGCGTCTTTTGTCAGCGTAGCTCTTTTGTCGACTTCTTGCCTTGAGTAGATTGTCATGGATTTGAAGAATCTTATCCGTTGTTTGTTGTATGAGTTCAGGGCTAGTAAATTGTTTGTCACCAACCTCGTGCCAGCTAATAGGAGATCGACACTTGCGACCATATAATGCCTCAAAAGGAGCCATTTGAATACTGGAGTGGTATCTATTGTTGTACGAGAACTCGATCAATGGTAAATGCACATCCCAACTACCACCAAAGTTGATGACACAAGAACGGAGCATGTCCTCTAGGGTTTGGATAGTACGTTCAGTCTGTCCATCCGTTTGAGGATGAAAGGCCGTATTGAGATTCAAATGAGAACCCATAGCGGACTGGAAAGTTTGCCAAAGACGCGAAGTAAAACGACCATCACGGTCAGAAATGATATCAATGGGTATACCATGATGACATATGACTTCATCAGTGTAGAGTCGTGCAAGCTTCTCAACCTTGAAATCTTCACGAATAGAAAGAAAATGAGCGGACTTGGTCAAACGATCGATAATCACCCAGATGCTGTCGTGACCAGAAGGAGTGTGAGGAAGTTTGGTTATGAAATCCATAGCGATGCTATCCCATTTCCAAACGGGGATTTCAGGTTGTTCGAGTAGACCAGAAGGTCGCTGATTCTCAGCCTTGACCTTTGAGCAACAGAGACATTTAGAAACGTAGATGTCAATGTCCTTCTTCATACCAGGCCACCAATAGGACGCACGTAGATCGTGGTACATCTTATTAGCACCAAGATGAATAGAGTATCAGGACTTGTGTGCCTCATTTAAAATGAGCTCACGAAGATTATCGCGATCTGGCACCCAGATGCGATCGAGGTAGTATTGGAGTCCATCTGATTTGGTCACAAGTTGATCGATAGAAGCACCTCGGATTTCGACGATTGGACTACCTTCGTTGGCTGACGAGTATTGTGCTTCACGAATGCAAGTGCGAAGGTTGCTAGAAACTTGAAAACAACGAATGCTACTAACATGAGTCTTACGACTAAGAGCATCGACCACGACATTCGCTTTACCAGGATGGTAGCGAATCTTGCAGTCGTAGTCGTTAAGAGTAAACTGCCATTTTGGTCCCTGAGGTTTGGTCACTTTTGTCCAAAACTCAAACCTTTTGAATCTGGGTCCCTGTGGTTTCAGTTTTATTCCTATTTTGGTCCAAAAGTGAAATCAGCTCATATTGGTCAAATAAAATCCTGGTATTTTATCCTTTTCCTCAGGGGCAAAATGGTCATTATAATTTTATTATAACACATGATTAATTAAAATAATAAAATTAAATAATCCCCTTTTGACCATATAAAAGCACAGACATCATCTTCCATCACCTTCTCCTAACCCCATTCTCCTGCAACCATCATCTTCTCCAAACCCCGTTCTTCTGCAAGTGAAGATCGACAATGGTGGTATGCACATGTGGAGCCCCAACCCAACTTAGAACATACTGGACAACACAAAACCATGGTCCTCGATTTCATCGCTGCAACAAACCATCAAGCTGTGGATTCGCTACTATCCTAATCCATCGTCTTCTCCAAACCCCATTCTCCCCCAAACCCAAACCATAATCCCCTTTTGACCATATAAAAGCACAGACATCATCTTCCCCCAAACCCGAACCCTAATCCATCATCTCCTCCAAACCCATTCTCCATTGAGATTCTCTTTTCCATAGCGTTCAGCCCAAAACAGATTCGAGTTACCTTTAAAGCAGCTTATAATATCATCGTTATCGATTTCCGGCAATACCCACTCTTTTTTCAACCATACACTGGAGCCATATGACCACGTGGTCCGACCGACACGTGAGTCAAACAACATGTGCCAGTACTTACCATCAAACTGTTTCAAATCTCAAAAATATGTGAAAAATATGAGAATTCATTCATTCATGGTCTTCAACACATCACAAGGATATAAAGGATGTAGTCAAAAGGATATAGTCAAACATAACTGATACTAACAATACATGAGAATAAGCAGGAGAGATAATTGATATGTGATATATCTTAATTCATTTCACTCCCCTCAGATCTATATTTATATTTATTATACACAGTTAACAACATACTTTGTACTTCGAGACCTGAATATATAAGCAGATACTACTGGGTAGGGACAAAACTTAGTTAAGAGAAAAACGTACATCGTGTATAATTCTCCCCCAGAATTCAACAAACATCTTTCAATTTACAAGACCGATCTTATGTGATAGCTGCTCAAAACTGCTTCTAGGTAAAGATTTTGTGGATAGGTCAGCTAGATTTTCACTTGATTTGATCTGGCAAACATCAATTTCCCCTCCTTTCTGCAAGCCATGTCTTGAGAAAAACTTTGGTGCGATGTGCTTTGTTCGATCACCCTTGATGTAAGCTTCTATGATTTAAGTTATGCAAGCAACATTGTCTTCATGAATAATTGTCGCCTCCTTTTTTACCTGTTGTAATCCGCATGCTTCCTATATGTGATCAATCATTGATCTCAAGCACACCAGCATTATATAGTGATATCAATTCTGTATGATTTGATGACGTTGTTGTAAGTGTTTGTTGTACTGTGATGTAATGCAAATTACATCTGTTTCCATGCATAGTTTGTATAATATTTCGAGTATTTTTGTGTCATTTTATCATTGGTTTTGTATATTATGGTGTCTTGTGTGCTTTGCAGGGTCCCGAAAGTGAAAATGAGCTGAAATGTTGAAGAAACGAGCACCCGGGAGGAGGTTTGGGCTTAGTGAAGGATTTTCATGAAATGAAATTGGATATTTGAGAAGATGAGAAGATAGATAATTGAATTACGAACCCGTAGGCGAAAACGGTGAAGAAAACGGAGTTGAAACGAAGAAGTTATGGCCGAAACGGTTTTCTCAATTCGAAGGGACCTTGACGTCACGTGAAGCTCTTCCCATAACAAGTCGCGTGACGTGGCATGTGACTCGATCAATGCGTAAAACTTCGTTATTTGACCCTAATTAAGCCCATGTTTAACCGTTATCACAACTAGACAACCCTAGACGAATTCAGAGCAACTTGGACGGAAATTCTGAAGCTTTTGGAGCATTTTCGAAGGAGAAGAAGCATCGGTTGAAGATTGGAAGTGCTAGGATTGTTTAGCTTGTGATTTTATCATCCGGGTTTACTTGTTCTTCACTTTTAATTCTTAATCATGTTTTGTTCCATTGTTAATACTCTTGTTTTGCGTTTATTTAACATGATGTCTGGCTAAAAACCTTGTATTGCCTAGACTAAAATGAATGGTTTGTTAAAGTTTTGATTTTTATTATGGATGCTCGTTTATTTATGGATTATTTATGTTAAAGTGGCCGACTTGATTATTGGTTTGTTGTATATGCATGCTTAAATTTGCTTAAACGTTGTTTATTGCTTCGTGTGATCTTTGGTGAATGTCTTTCGTATAATAGGGTCATGCTAGATCATAATCTTGTGTGGTGATTTGTTTGGTTAATCGCCGATATACCTGGAAGCATTATATGATAATTGAGTAGGTCTAGGTGTTCTACTAATCTCAATAGCTGAGAGGTGCGTGATTATTGGTAGGTCTAAGTTGGTAAATTGCTAGGTAGGATCTTCGAGAGGAGTATGAACTAGTTTCCTTGTCAACCGTTGTCTATCAAGTCGAACCAAGAACCCAAGTTTACCATAGGTTTATAGTCCGAGAGGGAGTAGCTCGAATTAGGGTACTTACATAAACCACTTAGATAATCTGAGAGGGAGTCTAGACCAACCGATGTTTTCAACAGCCTTTAGAGCTCCATAGATGTCTTCCTGAAAAGGGACGGGGGTCCTGTTCGGTGTCTCGATAGGTTTAGCGGTTCCATATTAACCTGCATCCTAATAAAACATAACTAGTACAATCCAGGATTCTAGTCTAGGTAGTCTTTCATTGTCATCTGAATTGAACCCAAGTCATAATTCGTGGCTTAGTTAATTTAGTTACTTAGTTTTTATTATTTGCGATTTTAGGATATTTAAACCCCCCCCCAAAAAAAAACAGTTAGTGTCGTGTCAGTCTAAGTCTAGAGAGTCTAGTTAACGTAATTAAATAGAGTCCTGTGGGTTCGATTTCCGGACTTACTTAGCTTTACTAGAGTCGATCGGTTCACTTGCAGGTTAGTAGTTTAGTCGAGTTTAGAGAGTCTAGAGTATTACTTAGTGTCTAAATTAGTTTAGTTTAGGTTGCTTTTATTAAACTACTTTTAGCACATCAAGTTTTTGGCGCCGTTGCCAGGGACTCTTTGGCAATTGCGTTGACTACTTTGTTTGGACTTACTTGTTATCATACGTGCTAATTGTTTATTTGAGTCGTAGTAGTCTAAATAGTTCTAATGTCTTTTATATTTTTATTGAGTCTTCTGTTTGAGTCTTCTTACTTGTTTCGTTGTCGGTTTTGCAATGGATGCCTCATACGCGTTCGCAAGGACCACCGCTGAAGCCACCAGTGGACAATCTTTCCTTCTCCTCTTCCACTCCAAAGGTTAGTAAACTTCCACCCTCATCTTCCACCCGTTCTGACACTACTCTCCAATCTAAACCACCAAACTTTGACTTTACACCAAAGTCATCACCCCATAATTCCCCACCACCCACACGTCCTCCGAGTCTGCCACTCGTTGCCCTAAACATGGGCGACCGTCGTACCATTCACCAACAATCCATCACTGGTTTCACCGATGTAAATTCACCCATCACCCCACCTGCCAAATTAGAATGTTAATACCTAATTTTGCAATAAAAAAACTATTAATACCCGACATTGAAATATGACAGAAACCACAAGGGCCAACGGTGTAAGTTTTACTTTTTTTTAAATGATTTTCAAATTGGTTTATAGATCTAATAATGTGAAACAATAGAACTAGAAATATGATTTTCGTCTTGGATTTTAGAATGCCTATAGATGAATTTCTTTATCTAAACCTTAGAACAAGAAATAGGATTACTTGTTTAAGATCTTACCTTACAAAAAAATTGAATTGATGTTTTCCTCCATGAATCGGCGGTCATTGCCGCCACGAAAACCTTTCTCTGGCGATTGTACTCAACCGCCATTCGGCACATTGGCGCTCCTGTATCATCGACGCTACATAGATATGGCTTGCTTTTGACGATTTTAGAACAAGGGCTTGTTTTGTGATCCTTTCATGCATTTTGCCTTTGAAACCAGTAAATAAGTGTGTAATATGATATAATTTTTTTCATGATATATATATATATATATATATATATATATATATATATATATATATATATATATATATATATATAGGGAGCCGCTAAAATGAAAACCACCCCTAGTTGTAAGAACCATGAGAACCACTCTCCACCAATCATATTCTGCCAACCAAAAGGGTAGTTTGGTCATTTACCCCAAATGTCTAATCTCTCACTCTCTCTCTCTTCATTAATGGGTAGCAGACTATTATATTTAATCTCTCCTCTCTCCTATCTGTTCTCTTTTATCTATGTCATTAAACTTCAAACCCATTCATTTTCATCTCTCTCATCGAGAGACACCTACAACTCTTACTTGAAGCCCCTAAAATTCAAACCCATCTTCATTTAACCAATATTTAACCAACGTCAACCTAAAATCCAAACTCACTCACACACATCTCTTAACCTACAAACCCTCTTTCCCTCTTTGTATCATCCTGCACACCCTCACATCTATGGTGGCCGGTGGGTGACGTCGAAGCAGCGGCGATGGAATAACGGCTGCTTTATCTGTGGTGGCCGGTGGGTGACGTCGAAGCAACGGCGGCGGCGTGGTGGTGGTCAAGCAATTCGGGCCAGCAATGGTGAAATAAAGATGACGATGGTGACTGGCTTGGCAACGGTTGATGCTCGATTCGAGGATTATCAGTGGTGGTTCCGACGGCAGCGGCGGACTGTCGGGACTCCGGTGCAGGGGCCACAGTGATGACAACCAACCTCTGTTCCTCCCCTAATCATTTGGTCAGTTTATGTTCTCCTGTGTTTGTTTCAAATTCTATGTAATTTATAAATTGTGAATGCTATTGGGTGATTGATGATTAACTATGTAGATGACAAATTTGAGTGAGGTTATACTGAACTGCATTTCTTTGTATACCTGAGTTTTATTATATACAATGAAATGATGTGAAAATTGTATTTTAGAATGATATGAACAAGCTACTCTGTATATGATTCAAAAAAAAAGAAGAAGAAAAACATGCTGTTGTTGTTGTAGTATGTATTCATTCTTAATTTCAAAAAAAAAAAGGAAGAAGAAAAACACTTTTTTTCGAGATACACTTTGTTTTGATGTTGTTGTTTTTTATTCCCCCCTAGTCGATGATGATAACAATATATCTGAGACACCTCCCGAGTTTGCGATTTCTGGGTGCGTTCGTTTTTGCGTAAAAAAGTTTTTTTTTAAAGTTAAACCGTAAACTTTTTAACGCAAAAAGTAAAAACGTGAAGCGTAAAAAGTTTTACGTAAAACGTAAATCGTAAAAAGTTTTACGTAAAAAGTTTTAACGTAAAACTCAAAACGTAAAAAGTTTTAACGTAAAACGTAAAATGTAAAAAGTTTTTACGTAAAACGTAAAAAGTTTTACGTAAAACGTAAAACATAAAAATTTTAACGTAAAACGTAAAAATTTTAACGTAAAACGTAAAAAGTTTAACGTAAAACTTAAAACGTAAAAAGTCTAAAAAGTTTAACGTAAAACGTAAAATGTGTAAAAACAGCGCGTAAAACCGGGAATAAAAAACCGCACGTAAAAACCCGGTCGAAAAAAACGGGGCGTAAAAAAACGGCGCGTAAAACGGGCCGTATAAACGGCGCGTAAAAACTGGACATAAAAACGGGACGCTAAAACGGCGCGTTAAAACGGGACGTAAAAAATAGGGCGTAAAAACGGCTTGTAAAAAACGTGACGTAAAAAAGGCGCGGAAAATAACGGCGTCTAAAACTGGGCCTAAAAACGGCACTTAAAAACGTGAAAAAAACGGGGCGTTAAAACGACGTGTAAAAAAACATGTAACAAACGGCGTGTAAAAAACCGTGTAAAAAATGGCGCGTTAAAAAAACGTGTAAAAATGACGCTTGAAAAAACGGTGCGTAAAAACAAGAGGCGTGAATGTAGCGCATAAAAACGCCACGAAAAAAAAGGGACGTAAAAAAACGTCGCGGTTAAACGAGACGCCAAAAATCGGCGTGCAAAAAAAATTCGCTTGGTTAAAAAATCTGAATTCAAAAAATGCTTTTAATAAAAAAAATTATTTTTAAAAAATAAAAAGTAATATAATAAAAAAAGTAATAAAAAATAATAAAGACAAAAAGACAAAATAGAGTAATTTTACTATACTACCCTTTTGAATTAAAATATTAAAGACATAATAAGACAAAATCTATTTAATATCAATTTTAGTTACTTTCAATCTCACCCATCCATCTTCTTGATCTAAAGGCTAGAAAGTGGTTCTTTCAGTTCTTACAACTGGAGGTGGTTTTCATTTTAGCGGTCCCCTATATATATATATATATATATATATATAGGCCGGTTATCATACAATATGCCTAATCGTGCATTATGTACGCTATAACCACAACCGTCAGATCATCTCATTTAAACCCCGTGCTTAACTATTAAATTAATCAAATTAAAATATATATATATATATATGAAACCGCCAAGAATAAAATCGTCCATTGCGAAATCAAAAACCCCTGATAATCAGCAAACAAAAACTCACAATCATACCGTAAGATTCTTATTCAAAATCATATTCGAAATCCAACTAGTAATCAAAATTCGATCCATAAATCAAATACAATAAACGTAAGATTCTTATTCACCAACCTCCTTCTGCGATTTCATTATCTGCTGATTTTGGAAGTTCAGAAATGAAACAAATCGATAGACCGTCTATTGAAGAAGATGATGCAGGATGAAAATTATAAAATATGCGAAGTACATATCAAAAGTGCGAAAAAACATTGCAGACAAAAAGAAATGTTGTGTTTTTTTAAAGTGTGCGAAATCATATTTTATAACATGCGATTTTAAAAAAAGGTAATAATATTTAAGATGTCTTATAATGTGCGAATTCATGAGTTATACACATGCGATTTCAAAAAAAAAAAGTTAATAATATTTAAGATGTCTTATAGTGTACGAATTCAGGAGTTGTACACATGCGATTTAAAAAAAAAAAGTTAATAATGTTTGAGATTTCTTATAGTTTGCGAATTCTTTCTTAACAGACATGCGATTTAAAAAATGATGTTGTATGGGGTTTCTTAAAGTGTGCGAATTCGTTTTCGAATCATATGCGATTTTGAATAAAATGCTGCTAATACTTTCATGTAACTTTGTCCTAAAATGCAAAAAAAATTATGAATTAATAATTAAAATAAATAAAAATTAACTATGTTATATTAAAAAATGAATTTATTACTGATGTGACTGTAATTTGACTTGTAATGATCAATTTTACCATAAATACTACTGAACTTACCACCCTACCTACATAACAAATTTACTATTTTAATATAAAATATCCAGGGATAATTACCTTCCATATTAAGACACTGAACACAAAAACACACACAACACACCCACAAAATGGCATCTGAAGATTCAGAAAAAATAAAAAAAAAACATTGCAATAAAGGAACTATTGTCAACTCGCACGTTGACAGAAATAAGCACCGATGTCACCTCTTCTCATTTGATTCTTGATGTGCAGGGGAAGATTCTTGAAGAAATCAAGAAAAATCAAGAGATGTGGGAGAGACTACTTGAAGAACCACCATCAAGCTTTAGAGACGTAGCTTTGGATCATATAAAGGAACAGTCTCGAGCTGATGACTTAGCGTTCTCTTTCTTGAAAGATGCTCTAAACACTTTGAAGGAGAAGATGGAGTTCAGCACGGCTTAACGTGACAAAATCTTTGCTTCAAGTAACTAGATTTCTGCTTAATTGTTTTATGGTTTTAGCTGTGTTAGACAATAACAACTACTTTATATTTATGTTTTGGGTACATGTTTTAAATACATCTTATGCTTCATTATAATATATATCGCATGAATGATTTAGACATCTTTGTCAAAAAAAAAAAAAAAAAAAAAAAAAACAAGATAACTCAAAATCACATGTACTAAAAGTGAAATCGCATGTTAGACTAATTATAAACTGATGCATATAAAATCGCATGTTTACATACTAGATCGCATGAATGTATGATATAAACAGATGAATATAAAATCGCATGTGTTTCGTATAAAATCGCATGTACAGATAACAAATTTAATCTTCCTCGTCTGAAACCTCCTCCCACTCATCTTCTTCACTGCCATCATCACTACCACCACTATAATCTTCGAACTCATCTTCCTCTTCATCGTCTTCGACCTCGTTGGCTTTATGCCTGGGATCCTTTTTCAATCTGGACTCCCTTCATCTTCTTTTGTTGTTTGCCTTACAGTATCTCGCAAGTCCGAATATCATGACCTTTTTCGTTGCATACACCACATGTCCTTGACCTTTTTCCTTTGCGACTGATCATTTGTTCCTTCTTAGATTTAATCCTTTTATGCGAGCCACGTCCTTTGTTTCTTATACCAGCCGGAACACGGACAGTAGGAGGTGCATTAGTTACTGGTTGTTGGTAACCAATGAGCTTTAAAAAATGGTCAAACTTTGGATCAAGCTGCTTGATTATACGACTCTGATCAACTTTTTCTTTAATTTGCTTCGTTTGATCCCTGACTAAAACAAGTTGATAAGGGTCGGATATCAAATTGCTAACCAAATACTCCCCTGTGTAGATGATTTCACAAGCAATCTGTTTAGCCTTGTGTTGCTCATCCTTATCACCCACCTTTACATCGAACATCGCGTTTAATTCATTCGGGACCACATCCTTTGTCCATCTCTTCATAACATATTTTTTTGGTATTTCTTTAACACCAAACATCTTGAAAAGAAAATAGATGTGTTTACATAGCAGCCCATATTGCTCAAAACGCAAACAGCTACACTTTGCAGTTACATCATTTTCAAGATTCTTGAACCACACATAAGAAAACCAAAAAAAATAATAATAATTTCGCATGTGTACATGAACAATTTCGCATGTCTAAAAATCATTTTAATTTAAAATCGCATACATTCATCAAAAATCGCATATGCAAAATCATGTTCTGTAAGAATTTCGCATGTGGTTTTCAAAATCGCATGTTTCAAATATATATGCTATATTACCTCTAACAACCCATCTCCATGAGCTTTAAAGTCTTTCAACGATATCTTTATCTGTGGACCCTCGATTTTGGTGTCCATCGGCAGACACTCGGTAATAGTTCCATATATCTCTGTTTGCTGATAAAAGAATATAGACCTGGTGTATATCTTAGCAGCATCTTTTTCCAAAGTAGTTTTGCTCCAATCATCAGGCTCAGTATATCTTGAAATATGATCATTCTTTCTGTGATTGAACCTTTAGACATCCATTGGACCGTCAAAATGATTCATAAACTCTACAAGAGTGAGTTGTGAATTTGCCACCTGGCAAAAAAATGATTCTCACTCTCTGATCTCGAAGTTGTTCGCATGAGACCAGACATGGGCTCATGCCGGTAAAAAGCCGGAATCCACATGTATCTCATCGAAAACATATCGTCAATCCATTTGTTTTCAGTGAGACCGTACTCAATCATCACCAACTTCCACTGTCTCTCAAATTCTTCAGGCTCAATGGAATCAGTCCATACAATATCGCACATCCTCCTTTTGAAATCATCATTATTGCACAACTCGTGTCCAACCTATACTGATAAATGCTTTTTAAATCAGCCCATAACGAATCTATATTATAAAAAAAACGCTAACGAAAGAAAATATAGCATGCTATACTTTATCTGCCACTTTTTTCATTATGTGCCACATGCACAATCTGTGTCTGCTGGTAGAAAAAACCTCCTCAATAGCTTGTTTCATCTAGGGCTGGCAATAGGTAACATGTAGGTAACCTGCTAGGACACGATAACAGAAAAGTACACCATGTGATTTTTTACGTTTTTAAAAATAATCAAAATTTGAAAGTTAGGATCCATTATTTCTCCTTCTAGGTGCATAAAATATACATCTGTCTTATAGACATTGGATATAAAGTAGTTAAACGAGTCGTATTCATGTTTAAAATTTTTGTTGTTCGCGTTATCAAATACCTGTTAAACCTGCTAAGACACGATTTGCCAGCCCTAGTTTCATCGCAGGGTCTTGGTCCGTCACTACAACCTTTGGCTGTCGTCCAAATGGCTTTACGAATGAATTTAGAAGCCATTTATAAGAGTCAATGCTCTCCGATGCCAACAACCCAGCTCCAAGGTTTACATTTCGACAGTGGTTGTCAATCCCAGTGAACGGAACAAACACCATCTTGTACCTAAAATTCCATAATATTAAAGATTTAGTACACATGCGAAGTACAAATTATCACATGCGAAATAGTCATAATATTATATGCGAAATAGACAGTATAACATGTGATATATTCAACACCTAATATTCAATGAAAAAAAGCATGCGATATTGCAAGTTTAGGAAATCTTATAACATGCGAAAACAATTAAAAACCATTTTATCTAACACTTACTTGTTTGTCTTGAAAGTTGCATCGAACGATATCACATCCCCGAACACCATAAAGTTACGCTTGCATAGCCCATTGGCCCAGAACAAACCAGTTAACCGTTTGTCTTCGTCAACAGAATATTCAAATGAAAAATCAACTAAATACTGTTTTTCGTCGGTCAACCTATTGATCACCATGTCAGCATCATATTCTCCTATATAGCTTTTAATTCGATTCCTAAAGTTTTTGCAATCATCAACCGTGGCGCCAACATTATCAAAACCGTCGTAACATTTCCTCAGTATATGAAAAGCTTTCACAGGGCCAAGGTTTAGAGTGCCTAGTTCCCATATCATCTCCTCCTGGACATCTGACAATTGCCTATACGCTAGCAGCATATGAATATCGTGTGGACATACAAACTTATGATTATGGCCATCAACAAATTTCTTTACAGTATATGATCTACCATCCACAGTGCAAATCATAAGTTGAGCTTTGCAGCCAGTTCTAATGGTCCCCCTGTTCCTTGATTTGAATGGCTTTTTTGACTTCGAATAAGCATCGTCAATAAACAATGGCTTATGTCCCTCTTTAGAACAAACAAAATACTTAGTTTTGGTTATACCACCACTGTGTACTTCACCACCTTTCCGAGTAGAAAAACCAGCTAACTTAGCATATGTTTGGTAAAACACGTATGCTTGTTCGATAGAGGTAAATTGCATTCCAACCACAGGTATAGCTGATGGTTCAACCTCAGGAGTGTAAATCTTTTCATCTACAAAAAACAAATAAAGAAAAGGTAAACACATGCGAATTATCAGACTCATAACATGCGATGTATTTAAAACTCTATAATTTCATCATAAAAAAACAACACGTGCGAATTTTTTGACGCGTAACATGCGAAAATCACCATTTTGATAAATATGTTTTACACATGCGATTTATATCATCATAACATGCGAAATCACCATTTAAAAAAAACATCACATGCAAATTGCCAGACTCATAACATGCGAAGTTATACAGATTGCTTTCATATCAATTATGCTCAACATTCAAACTCCAAATCAGTTACAACAATACAAAATCATTACTACGATTAAACAAAACAAATCTATGAACAATTTAACAATCTGAATTAACATAATTACCATTCGAACACTCATTTACACCACTTGTATTTGCATTTCGATTTGGATTTGCAGGTTCCGGATTTAAAACATCGTTAATCGTAACTTTCTGATATGCAGATAACTGAACCTGATCACCGATCAATCGAGCTTCTTCAAAATCAACATCTGTGTTTCGTGCGGTGCTGCTCTGTGGATCTATTGAAAAAACAATTGAATCAAACCCGATCACAGAAGAACGAAAACTGCAATTTGAGAATTGTGAAAAATTTTTGAAACTGATTCGAATAATAATTACCGGGATATTAGTGTAACGAACTTCTCGCTGATTGAATGAACAGACGATTTTGCCCTCAGATGATTGAATTAATTGTCTGATTTAATCTTATGAGTGAAAAACGAATCAGGACACGTCTAGGGCTGAGAATATCGCGTATATAATGTACGATTAGGGGATTTGTATCCTACACTTCCTCTCTCTCTCTCTCTCTCTCTATTTATATATATATATATATATAGGGAGAAGATCATGCGAGAACCACCTCTTATTGTGAGAACCGCGAGAACCAATGTGAACACACCAAAAATGCCTAAAAATAGCTAAAAATCACACAAAATTTTTTTTTTTTGAATTTTTTAATAAAAAAAATTTTTTTGGCTTCTAAAAGTAGCGATTTTAACATAAAAAATATTAAAAAATTCAAAAAAAAGTTTTTAGATTTTTTTTTTATTTTTTTAGATTTTTTTAAGATTTTTTTAGGTTTTTTGGGGGTTTAGTTTTTAGCATTTTAGCTTGGGTGGGGGGGGGGGGTTTAGGTTTTTGGGGGGTGGGGGGTGGGGGTTTAGGTTTTTTTTTGGGGGGGGGGGGGGGGTGGGGGGTTTAGGTTTTTTGGGGTGGGGGGGGTGGGGGTTAGGCTTTTTTAGGTTTTTTTTAGGTTTTTTTAGCTATTTTAGGTTGTGTTCACATTGGTTCTCAAGGTTCTCACAATAAGGGTGGTTCTCGCATGAGCCCCTCCCTATATATATATGGTGAAAGTATAAAATACAATATTGCTTAACGTACAAGCGTACGTTGTGACACTACGCATGTTGTAAAATTCAAAACCCTAATCACGCATGTTGAAAAACCATAATCACGCATGTTATACTTAGATAATGAAGCATGTTATAATTATGTAATGAAGCATGTTATTGTTTTCAACATGTGTGATTAGGGTTTTGAGTTTTACAACGTGCGTAATTTCACAGCGTACGCTCGTAAATACGGAACACGGTACTTTAACCGGACTCTCTCTCTCTCTCTCTATATATATATATATAGAAAAAGTATATCGTACAATATGCCTTAACGTACATTGCGTGCTCGATGGCAAAATCGCACGTTTTGTTACCAAAAAGTGAAAATCGCATGTAATAAAAAAAGTTCGCATGTTCAAAAAATTAATTTCGCATGTTAAAAAAAATCAAAATCGCATGTTAAAAGTAACTAAAACTAATATTAAATACATTTTATCTTATTATGTCTTTAATATTTTAATCCAAATGGTTAGTTTTAGTAAAATTACTCTTTTTTGTCTTTTTGTCTTTATTATTTTTTATTACTTTTTTGTTTTATTATATTACTTTTTATTTTTTTTAATTAAAAGCATTTTTAAATTCAAATTTTTTTAACAAAACAATTTTTTAACGCACCGTTTTTTACGTCCCGTTTTAACGCGGCGTTTTTTACGTCCAGATTTTTTCGCGGCGTTTTTATGCCCCGTTTTCAAGCCCCTTGTTTCGGCGCCGTTTTATCACATGGTTTTTTACACTTTACAATTTACGTAGAAAAAGTTTTACGTTTTACGTTAAATAGTTTTTACATAAATGTTTATGTTTTACGTTAAAGAGTTTACATTTTACGTTAAACTTTATAAACTTTTTACGTTTTACGTTAAAATTTTTACGTTTTACGTTAAACTTTTTACATTTTACGTTTTACGTTAAACTTTTTACGTTTTACGTTTTTTACGTTTTACGTTTTATGTTAAACTATTTACGTTTTACGTTAAACTTTTTACGTTTTACGTTCAACTTTTTACGTTTTACGTTAAAAAAAATTAGGTTTTACGTTAAACACTTTACGTTTTTGTAACACCCCAAAATTCGAATTATTAAATTCGTTAGCATGTTGCCATGTTTAATAAAATGAGATACAATAACTAAGTTAATAAACCTAGTTAAATGCCTATTAGATAAGCTAAATGATGAAACTTGTGGCATTTATGATAGTAAGTTAAACTTGAGGGACTTAGAGTGCCAAACTTGGAAGTTTAATTTATTAAAACAAAAATCACACACACACCCACACAAGGTGTGCGTGTGATCGAGCAGGAGAAAAAGGGAAGGGGTGTAAACCCTAACCCACATGAAATCATCAAATTGGAAAAGGATTTGAGGGTTAATTGGATGCATGAACCAAGATTTATGATCACTCAAGCGTTCTTGACACCAAGTAAGTCGAATTTTGCATATTGGTGATGTTTGATTTAGTGGGTTTAGTGTAATTCGTGAATGTAATGCTAAATCTAGTATGAATGATGGTTGCTATGGCTGTGTAGACATCAAGATATGTTAAATTTTGAATATGAACATGGATTAGGCAAAACCCACTTGCATGTCAATGAATAGTTAGAAATTTTGAGGTTTCTACATGTTAATTTGGTTGTTGTTGATGATCTTGTTATGAATAATTGATGTCACAACCATATGTTCATAGTTAGGATGAAATATTGTTATGAACTTGATTGGTTGTTAATAAGCTATGTGAAGAATTAGTAGGAATCACACTTTAAAAGCTTGTACATAATGTGTTACAAATGCGAAACTCGCCAAGTGTTCGATGAAATGCCTAAGAAAACAAATTGTGAAATTATATGAAAGTTGTGGGTAAGTATGTATAGAAAGTGTTTATAGTCATTAGCAAAATAATATGTTAATTGTGCTTACGATGGAGTCCATATGAGAATTCGGATTGAATGTATGGTTTGGTAAAATTATGCATTAGGAACTTGTACCTTATGCTTCAATGGTGTGATGCTCGCCATGTATTTGATGCGCTAGATTTATGGTAATTAAAAGTGAATGCGTATGAGTGTGAAATGAATAGCTTATTGGTAAACGATAATGTTGGAGTTATGTCGTGAACGTATGTAAGATAATAACTTTGATTAAGTGAATGTTGAACAATGTGGTTGTTAGTTCATGTTTATCTATGATAAAGTTTGACTATTAAGAGTCTATGTAGTTAAAAGTTGGAAATGGATGTGATATGAATGAACATGCGGACTAACTATGATATGGGCATAATGACTTGAAAGGATAGGAATCCCAAATTGACACGGACTCAAGTATGGAAAGCTAACGGGTCAAGCGGAGGTGAGGAAGCAAGCATGAACACTAACGCTTAAGGTAAGTGATTCATTAATCGCTTCTTAGTTGTTTATGTAAAGTTATGTGCTAGTTAGTTAAGTACGTTAATTGGGGACCAATAAGGATGTGTTGTATGAAACCAATGATTTTCGTTAAGTAGATGTAATGGGTCAAATGTAGCGTTGATGATATAACGGAAGGGAGAGTAAGAAAAGGCTACGGTATGATAACCGGGTAACGGGTAGAATTACACAAAAGTACACTAACAATAAGCGGGAGTGTGGATAAGTAGTTGAAGGACTTGATTATGATTTATGACTAATGGGTAAACGATTTCATGAATGGAACTTGGGCTAGCGAAGATTAATTTAGTATAATCGTTTAAAATGAATGAATTAACACACCACGGGTATCGGGCGCGTAAACCCGGGTACGAAACTCCGGATAGTGTAGAAAGTAATATGCTATAATGGTCATGTAAGTTTTGGGTAAAAATGGAAACGTTGTTTGATGAACTCATGAACGGGTCGAATAACCGTAAATGAATAATAAGCCGATAGCGTATAAGTTAAGAATTTCCTTAATTCGGATGTGGGATTTTGAGTCCATAGGGTAGAGGACCAATTTACAAGCATGTAGGAAGAAACGGGAGGTTAAACGGGTAAACGGTTCAAAAGTTATGCGCGTTTTAGTAAGTACGGACGACGAAACGGAGCTGCAGAGAAATGAACTTTCTAGAGGGCGTCGCCGACGGGTATATGCCCGTCGCCGACGGGCTCCCAAAAATGCAAACGGGCCGACGCCTTATGTTCCTGGTTACGGCCTTATGTGCTTACGGGCTTATTCAGAAGCCGTAGCCGACGGCTTAGGACCCGTCGGCGACGGGCTCTCGTTGTGAGATCTCCGTTTATTCGCGTCTTGCATTCCCGGTTGACCCGTAACGCATCCTGGTGCTCCGGTTTTTCAACTCGGTGACCCGTAAAGCCCCCGAAAAGCTCCTTAACTTCGTTAAACCCGCATAAATACAAATCTAAATAAGAGTAGGCCATTCAAGATTTAAAACTCATATAAGCACATAAAGTCACATGATTACGAGTACCGGTTTTCAACCACGTATTATGTACGTAAGGGTGTGTGTACATATGTATTCATGTATTTATGTATATGTGAAGATATGTATGTGTATATGTGCGTATGTAGAGATGTAAGAAGGTATGCATGTACGTATGTATGTAGAGATGTAGGAAGGTATGTATGTATGCAGATGTATATGTATGTTTGTATGTAAGTACGTATGTATGCATGAATTGATATGTTAGAATTTTAACATTACTAATTATGCGTTTGAGGTCGGTATGTAATGCAGGAATGAGTACATCGGATTCTTACGAAAATTAAGCCGAATCCGGAACAAGAGAAGGAGAAGGGTTATTCGAATGGATCAAGTTACATTATCGAACGTTATTCAACCTTTAATTATTTGGGATTAATGTTATATGATGTTGTCATCGACTAATGGCTAAGTTGTATGTGATGCCCACAGGTACTACACGGACTTCTTCTGCTGCTAAGGAAGTGAAGCGGACGTAGATCGAGTCAAGAGCAAGGATTGTACGGATAGATCGGTCACATAGTTGAAGAATTTAATGTCTAGAAAGCTAAATTTTAGTATGAATGTTGTGAATTCTTTTATAGAACGTTTAACATTTTTTTAGAAATTGGAACCTTCGTGAAAGCAATGTCGTTAATAAGGAAAGAAATTTTAAAGCTCTTTTTCCGCTGCGTCATTTTTAAGGTTAAAAGTGTTAGGGTGTAACAAGTTGGTATCAGAGCCCTGGTTTGAGAGAATCAAGTAACAGGAGGTAAATACTTGAACTCAAACCGGTGTGCTCTCGTGACCAAGAACCCGTGCAATCCAAGACTCGATCGAGGCCTAAAGGCAAAAGCGAATGTAAGTATGTATTAGATTATGTATTTGAAGGAAACTAATAGTATGTTTTGTGAAGGGTAAGCGCAATTGTTGGAAGAGATGATCCGTGAATGCGGTCTAGGACCGGCATCAAGGCAAGTAATGAAACGAATTGACCCCAGGTACGTAAACCTAGCGTATGGGTGTATGAAATGGTATGGTTAAGCAAGTGAAAGAAAAATTTTGAACAAATTATGATAACGACATGGTAAATAAGTTTTGAAAATGTTACACGAGCCGAAACTAAATTCTTCGAACATAAGGTGGCGATTACGCGAAGACACGAAACTAGTACGTGGAATGTGTACCTGGCCAGTACACAAGAAACGTATGACGTTCGTGAGACCGTGATAATTATTACAGGTATGTCCGATAGAGTTTGGTAGCAGCTAGGCGTGTGGGTGAAATGGGTAGTAGGACTCTCGGGGGATTGAGAGTACTTTGTAGGAATGAAAGATGTGAATGCAATGCTTGAATCTGCGAGACGGATTCAAGGAATGAAATATGCGAATGCAATGCTTGAATCCGCGAGACGGATTCAAGGAATGAAAGATACGAATGATGCAAATCCCTTGCGGATTTGGTTAATATAGCGAATGCTATAATAAGCTATGCAAGTCGACCGGTTCAAGTTGAACAAGTCGAGTAAGGATAAGGTACCATCAGTTTAGAACGGGTGGTCGTGAATGCAATAACGAATGTATGAAGTTCAATCCGTTATACGGATAGAACGAAAGATTTATGTTGAAAGCAATTAACCCGATGTGACCGGGTCGTAAGCGGTATGCTTGAATCTCATTATGAGATTATATGCCATTACCCCTTTAATTGGGTAATCGAATGTGTAAAGGAAATGAAAGTATATGAGCAAATGGAACTAAAATGTTAGTATTGTAAGCGAAATAAGTATTATGACTAACTTTCAAAACGGGAAGGGCAAGTGTTTGCAAGAAAACACTGGAACAGTGAAGCGATGAGATCGTAAGCATGTCTGAATTGAAAAGGAGTACAAACATGTACCTCGATACGTATGTATATATAAATAATAAGAATGATATATTAAGAAATGGCCATGTATAGACCCGTTATGAATAGGTCTAACACACTAATGTCTTAAGAAGGAATTGAGAAAGTATTGATATATAAATGAGGTGATGTGATAAACAACATGTCTGAATGAGATCGAATGAAATGTGAAAATCACAAATTTTATAATGAGATTGGCAGTAATCATGATGCAATAAAGCTACCTAGGACGGTGAAAGAATGCTCATGAATGGAAGCTCATGTTACCAGATGGACAAGATCAACCCTGTTAAGATACGGGTTCGTGAAGGAGCAAGTCAACTCGGGTTGTTACACGTTGGCTCGTGCCAAATTAGCGAGGTTAGTAAATGGTTTAACTTGTGGATGTTAAATAGAAAGTTACATATTGAATAATACGTCTATGCGAACTGGTGGTACTGAATTGAGTGATCGTAACTGTGGAAATTCTGATATAATATAAGAAACGACAAGTATCGATAAGAAATGCTAACCTTGATGCTCGGCTTGTTGGCCATGTTCATTTGAACAAGGCATTGTAGAAAAGATATGCATGACATAAATAACAATAGTAACCATGGAAATAATGCTTAGTCTTCATGTTAAGTACGGATAAGTAGGTGTAAAAAGGGTGATTTTGGTTGTAATAATAAGTCTTTGAATGATTGCAGTAGGCGTATGATAATATATCGACCCTTCCTATGAGCTTAAAGCTAATCAGAGGTAATGATAGTAATGGAATGTTTAGGATAGCTCATAGTGAACAAAATAAAAGATAGCATATGATGTATGAGTAGTATGAAATAAATCGATTTATTTTGATTAGTAAATGTATGAATGTAATATGGTTAAATAGGAAGCTAGAAACAAGTTGTGACCTTAGGTCTTTACGAGTAATAATTGTATACATTTGGAATGAGTTCAATGAATGAAATGCTAGTGATAGTATGTACTAGAAACTAGCAATATAAAGTGAAAGACACTAATAAGAGCTCTGGATCAGACCCTGACCTCGTGTGATTATGAAAGTAAATTACTAATTTAAGAAGATAAGGACAATGCGTACGATCATAATTATTTATGATTAAGACTTTTGCAAAGACCCCGAATGACTTATGTTGTAATGTGCCCATTGAATGAGTACAATAGAAAGGTAAGAGTAAGAACGAGAAAGGTTTCGGGGACGAAACCTTCTTTAAGGGGGGTAGACTTGTAACACCCCAAAATTCGAATTATTAAATTCGTTAGCATGTTGCCATGTTTAATAAAATGAGATACAATAACTAAGTTAATAAACCTAGTTAAATGCCTATTAGATAAGCTAAATGATGAAACTTGTGGCATTTATGATAGTAAGTTAAACTTGAGGGACTTAGAGTGCCAAACTTGGAAGTTTAATTTATTAAAACAAAAATCATACACACACCCACACAAGGTGTGCGTGTGATCGAGCAGGAGAAAAGGGGAAGGGGTGTAAACCCTAACCCACATGAAATCATCAAATTGGAAAAGGATTTGAGGGTTAATTGGATGCATGAACCAAGATTTATGATCACTCAAGCGTTCTTGACACCAAGTAAGTCGAATTTTGCATATTGGTGATGTTTGATTTAGTGGGTTTGGTGTAATTCGTGAATGTAATGCTAAATCTAGTATGAATGATGGTTGCTATGGCTGTGTAGACATCAAGATATGTTAAATTTTGAATATGAAAATGGATTAGGCAAAACCCACTTGCATGTCAAGGAATGGTTAGAAATTTTGAGGTTTCTACATGTTAATTTGGTTGTTGTTGATGATCTTGTTATGAATAATTGATGTCACAACCATATGTTCATAGTTAGGATGAAATATTGTTATGAACTTGATTGATTGTTAATAAGCTATGTGAAGAATTAGTATGAATCACACTTTAAAAGCTTGTACATAATGTGTTACAAATGCGAAACCCGCCAAGTGTTCGATGAAATGCCTAAGAGAACAAATTGTGAAATTATATGAAAGTTGTGGGTAAGTATGTATAGAAAGTGTTTATAGTCATTAGCAAAATAATATGTTAATTGTGCTTACGATGGAGTCCATATGAGAATTCGGATTGAATGTATGGTTTGGTAAAATTATGCATTAGGAACTTGTACCTTATGCTTCAATGGTGTGATGCTCGCCATGTATTTGATGGGCTAGATTTATGGTAATTAAAAGTGAATGCGTATGAGTGTGAAATGAATAGCTTATTGGTAAACGATAATGTTGGAGTTATGTCGTGAACGTATGTAAGATAATAACTTTGATTAAGTGAATGTTGAACAATGTGGTTGTTAGTTCATGTTTATCTATGATAAAGTTTGACTATTAAGAGTCTATGTAGTTAAAAGTTGGAAATGGATGTGATATGAATGAACATGCGGACTAACTATGATATGGGCATAATGACTTGAAAGGATAGGAATCCCAAATTGACATGGACTCAAGTATGGAAAGCTAACGGGTCAAGCGGAGGTGAGGAAGCAAGCATGAACACTAACGCTTAAGGTAAGTGATTCATTAATCGCTTCTTAGTTGTTTATGTAAAGTTATGTGCTAGTTAGTTAAGTACGTTAATTGGGGACCAATAAGGATGTGTTGTATGAAACCAATGATTTTCGTTAAGTAGATGTAATGGGTCAAATGTAGTGTTGATGATATAACGGAAGGGAGAGTAAGAAAAGGCTACGGTATGATAACCGGATAACAGGTAGAATTACACAAAAGTACACTAACGATAAGCGGGAGTGTGGATAAGTAGTTGAAGGACTTGATTATGATTTATGACTAATGGGTAAACGATTTCATGAATGGAACTTGGGCTAGCGAAGATTAATTTAGTATAATCGTTTAAAATGAATGAATTAACACACCACGGGTATCGGGCGCGTAAACCCGGGTACGAAACTCCGGATAGTGTAGAAAGTAATATGCTATAATGGTCATGTAAGTTTTGGGTAAAAATGGAAACGTTGTTTGATGAACTCATGAACGGGTCGAATAACCGTAAATGAATAATAAGCCGATAGCGTATAAGTTAAGAATTTCCTTAATTCGGATGTGGGATTTTGAGTCCATAGGGTAGAGGACCAATTTACAAGCATGTAGGAAGAAACGGGAGGTTAAACGGGTAAACGGTTCAAAAGTTATGCGCGTTTTAGTGAGTACGGACGACGAAACGGAGCTGCAGAGAAATGAACTTTCTAGAGGGCGTCGCCGACGGGTATATGCCTGTCACACCCCGATTTCCACGTGTCTCACCGGTGGGCCCGGTGGGGGATTATCGTGACGATGTTGGCAACAATATAGTCAAACCACACAATTATATAATGCACAGCGGAAGCTTAAGATAAATATATAAACTTCAACCTCTGGTTGTAATATCAAATGTATTACAGAAGTTGAATATATCCACAGCGGATCAAAAAGTAATAAATATTGTTCATTCAGATGCAGCATCGAGTTTGCGAGACTATGTACGATGCTTAGGACGCCTATACCAGCCCATTTCGTATAGTACCTGCACTTAATTTTTTTGGGGAAAATACGTCAGTTTACACTGGTAAATACATTCAACTGACACATTTGAAAATGTTTATTAAAATTGATTTGAATGCACAAGGCACAAACTCTTTTATAACTTGGGAAAATTATTAAAATCTTGTGAACGTTTTACATGTTCTTTTATGCGTTCAGTAGCCCGGGTCGTGCCGGGTTAAAGATTTATAGACACACCACATTGCGTAAAACCGTAGTATAAAAACCAACGGCTACGTCTTTTAATTTAATGTCGACAATATATACCGGGTGTACGCCTACACCGGGATGTCGATGGTCGTGGCCATTTCGTAAAATGATGCCAAGGATATCCGGGACAACGGTCATTAAACCCCCCAAAGGCTTTTAAGAAACAAAACTGTTTAAATGAGCCGATCATATTATTTAATTAACCACCTAAGCGATGGAAGAATATAATGCTCAATCAAGCGGTATTAATATACCGTAACCCAAGCCCATATAGGGGAAATAAGTTAACGTATTTACCTTTGCAAGTATATATCCTTAGTTCGATTAAATCGCCGATAGCTTTTACCGGGGCTCCTAATCTGGAACGAAGGTTTTAATTAACCTCTTAGAATCCTAACGGGTCCTCATATTAGCCGTAGCCTAGACCGGTTGGTTCCGATATATATAGATATGGTTTAATCGCGCGAAAAGGCGAAAACCGAGAATGGAGTGTGATTCTGACCCAACGAGTTCAGAGACTTGTTTTATATGGGTTTATGGTTCACACTCTGGAATTTGGGGTTCAAATAATATAATTTGACCCGTATCGGCTAATTTATGAAAACTAGTTTCATAAGCCGAACCGTGCGCGCAATAGGCGAAACGGTTAACCATGAGAGTCGTACGCTTATTTCCTAAGTCAATATGCCTTAAAGAGGTTGTGGTATCAGTAGGATACCTTCCGTGATGCCCGTAACGAGTTTAAGTTAATATTATGCCCCGTATGGGCTTTTTGGTCATTTTAAAGACTTTTAAAAGAGCTTTTCGAGTTCTACTGGAAATCTGAGTTTCCCGAACAGCTTATAAAGCTTAAAATACTTTATTTATTATTTAAAATCAGTAGCAACTAGAATCGGGTCAAAAGACCTTGTAGAACTCATGTTTTGGCCGAAAAGGGCATATTCGGTATTTACCGAACCGTAGCCATAACCGCAGGTTATGAGCGAGGTAAAAATTATTAAAAATCTTTAAAATTCCCAAAATATTATTTTAATACAGTGGGTAAAAGTTTTGGTGACGAAATCTTGGTTTAGATAGGTGTTATGCCAATTGCGCCGTTAATTACTAAAGTTTACTTTAAATGCGCCATTTAGCATAACTCTCATTCTAGACCTCGGATTGACGTGAAACTTTAAGGACATGCTTATAATTTAATAAGCAAGGTTCTGGTCCATTTACGTGTCCGGAATACTCGTTTTATTTTCAAAATGGCGTTACGGTCAACTTTTAGGCGATTAACGGAAATGCGCAAAAGACTCGGATAACTCATGAACCGATTACAGAGGTTTATACCATCATGTAACCTGGTCCCAAGAGAGTCCTAAGGTATATCTATACCTCACTAAAACGGGTCAGAACTGAAGTCAATGCAAAAGTCAAACTTTTGCGACATTCGGCTCCGAACCGGGTCAATATAGCAAATGGTCGATTCAAACGAGCGCAAACAAGTTTATATACTTAATATCATATTTTATGAGTGTCAAAACAGGTTTCTTAGTATGTACATTACAGATTATGCATAAATCGCTAAAATAGCTTTCTGTTGACTTTTTAAGTGCGCGTTTGACTCGATATTTGACATAGTTAGAGTGGTGATCAGGGGGAACCCTTTTAGAGGTTTATTACCCACATAAATACCAACTCAAAACCACTTTTGATTCGTCATAAGACTGAACCATTTGCAAGTTATTGTAATGACAACCGTTAGTTACGACGGTTGTGTTTATAAGCTATAACTATGGAAATGCAAGACCATATTGATTGTGAACGACTTACAGAAGTTGTTTCTTGCTAATAGAGCAGAGATGGATGCTTGGGAGCTCTTAGAATGATCAGAGATGTGTGTTTGAGGTGTGGTGAACATATGCTCACAAGTATGCTATTTATAGCCAAAGAAAGCACCTAAGATCATCACAACTCAGTCTACATTTGATCATGGATCATGGGCAGGTGTCCCTAAGTGATATGGGTCAAGTGTAGGGTGCCCATGCCTCATTCATTGGTGTTTTGATCGTTCAAAGGCTCCAAAAGGCAAGTAGTTACAACTTTCTGCATCTGGGCGTTTTACGCGGCCCGCATGGGAGTTCCATGCTTGTTTAATGCGGGTCGCCTGGGATTCAAATAACAGGCGCGTAAAACAGGAGGCTCGCGGCCCGCCTACACTTAGGCTATTACTTAACGCGGGTCGCGAGAGGCTTGGTTTCCAGAAATTTTAAATCTTTTGAAATGATTATCAGAATCTGGTAATTAATAACGAAGTCTTTCGTAATGATTTACCTGACCTTTCGGGTTTGAAGGGGTAACTTTGCGGTTTGGCCCTTGGTTAATTACAACTAAGGACCTCGTGTTATTTACCCGCGTTGTTAAGTCCCCGATTAGTTTATTAATTATTCAGAAAGCCTTAACTTTCATTGTTGACGCTTTTAACCCTTCTCATACGAATTTGAGTATAACTCTCTCGTTTTAAGACGGAACTTCGCGGAATTTGTATAGTATATTCTAGTGAGCGTATAATACTGTTACGAAGCCTTGGGAACGTTAAAGGGTCACTCAGAGGTATAATTAAACATGTTGACACAGCTAACCCCTGTAGCTCGTAATCTCTCACTTTCTTCCGCGTTTCGCTTCCGTACGATCTATGATTTATTTGTTTGAAGGTACAAGCGTTATTTAGGGTTACTATACAGTATATTTACCCTTGTTGACATTTATAACCCTCGAATTTATATACTTTCAAGGTTTGTCAAAATTAGTCCTTTATTTATTATAGATACCACGTGTAATCAAATGACACGTGTTAACACATCATTGGACACAAAAATTCGAGGTGTTACATCCTCACCCCCTTAAAATAAATCTCGACCCGAGATTTACTCAAATAAATAGGGGTACTTTTCTTTCATTGTAGCTTCGACTTCCCACGTATATTCAGGACCTCTACGAGCATCCCATTTGACTTTTACAATCGGTACGTGCTTTCTGCGAAGCTTCTTTACCTGTCGATCCTCAATCGACAATGGTTTTTCTATGAATTTTAAGCTCTCATCTATATGCACATCTGTGTGTGGAATCACCAACGATTCATCGGCGAAGCACTTTTTGAGATTGCAGATGTGGAACACGTTGTGAATTCCATTGAGCTCTTCAGGCAAGTTCAACTTATAGGCAACTGATCCGATACGTTCAATGACCTCAAAAGGTCCTATGTATCTCGGACTCAGCTTGCCCTTCTTGCCGAAACGCATCACCCCCTTCCAGGGTGACACCTTAAGTAATACCTTTTCACCCACTTCGAAGTGAAAATCCTTACGCTTTGGATCAGCGTAGCTCTTCTGCCTATCGCGGGCAGCCTTGAGACGTTCCCGGATCTGGACAATCTTGTCCGTCGTCTGGAAAACTATCTCTGGTCCTGATAATTGGACCTCTCCTACTTCCGCCCAACAAACAGGCGATCTACATTTCCTACCGTATAATGCCTCGAAAGGCGCAGCCTTTATGCTGGTGTGGTAGCTATTATTGTAGGAGAATTCGATCAGGGGTAGATTCTTATCCCAGTTACCACCTAAATCGATCGCACATGCACGAAGCATGTCTTCAAGCGTTTGGATAGTACGCTCACTTTGACCGTCCGTCTGTGGGTGGTAAGCCATACTAAAGTTTAAACGCGTGCCCAAAGATTGCTGGAAACTTTTCCAGAAATGAGACGTGTATCTAGTATCCCTGTCGGAGATAATAGACACAGGTATGCCGTGTAAGGCTACAATCTTATCTACATAAAGTTGGGCTAACATATCGGAGCTATACGTCTCCTTGATGGGTAGAAAATGAGCTGATTTAGTTACGCATTCCCACTTCCACTCGGGAAGTTCAGGCTGTTGTAGCAAGCCAGACGGCTTTTGGTGCTCGGCTTTGACTTGAGCACAAGTCAAGCACTTTGCTACGTGGGCGGCCACAAACTTTTTCAAGCCTATCCACCAATAGTTTGCCTTTAAATCTTGATACATCTTGTCTGCTCCAGGATGGACTGAGTATTTGGAACTATGGGCTTCCTGGAGGATAACATCTCGTAGTCCTCCATAAATCGGAACCCATATACGTCCGTTCAGTCTAAGGATTCCATCCTTGCTAAGAGTCAACTGCTCCTCAGTTACTCCTAACTTTTCATTAGGATAATTAGCTTCCAACACAGCCTCTCGCTGTGCAGCTAAAATCCTTTCAATTAAATTGTTCTTGACCTCAATGCTTTTGGCATTGATTCGAATAGGTTTTACCCTTTCTTTCCTGCTTAAGGCATCAGCGACCACATTCGCTTTGCCGGGATGGTACCTGATCTCGCAATCATAGTCATTCAAGGTTTCCATCCAACGACGCTGCCTCATGTTCAACTCCTTCTGGTTGAACAGGTGCTGGAGGCTTTTGTGATCAGAATAAATCACAAATTTAATACCATAAAGGTAATGCCTCCACAATTTTAGTGCAAATACAACGGCACCCAACTCCAAATCATGGGTGGTGTAATTCTTTTCGTGCACCTTTAATTGTCGTGAAGCGTAGGCAATAACCTTGCCCTTCTGCATAAGCACACACCCCATGCCTGTGTGTGATGCATCGCAGTAAACTACGAATTCTTCTGTACCCTCAGGTAAGGTCAACACAGGTGCGTTGCTTAGCTTTTGCTTCAGTATTTCGAAGGACTCTTGCTGCTTTGGGCCCCAAATAAACTTTTCTTTCTTCTTGGTTAGGGAAGTCAAGGGCGCAGCAATCCTCGAAAAATTTTCAATAAACCTCCTGTAGTACCCTGCTAACCCCAGGAAACTACGGATTTCGGTAGGCGTCTTTGGCTCTTGCCAGTTCATGACTGCCTCTACCTTAGCGGGATCCACTTGGATACCACGCTCACTCACAACGTGCCCTAAAAACTGAACCTCTCGTAGCCAGAATTCACATTTCGAGAATTTGGCGTAGAGTTTCTCACGCTGTAGTAATTCGAGAATGCAACGGAGGTGCTTCTCGTGGTCAGCTTGGTTCTTGGAATATATAAGGATATCGTCGATGAAGACTATGACAAATTTGTCCAAATACGGCTTGCAGACGCGATTCATGAGATCCATGAACGCAGCCGGTGCATTTGTGAGCCCAAAAGGCATCACTGGGAACTCGTAATGACCATAGCGAGTCCTAAATGCTGTCTTATGTACATCCTCATCTCTGACCCTTAGCTGATGATAACCCGACCTCAAGTCGATCTTCGAGAAATAGCTCGCTCCTTGCAGCTGATCGAACAGATCGTCGATCCTTGGCAAAGGATATCTATTCTTTATGGTAACTTTGTTCAGCTCACGATAATCGATGCACAAACGCATCGATCCGTCCTTCTTCTTTACAAATAGGACTGGTGCTCCCCAGGGAGACGAACTAGGTCGGATAAAACCTTTTGCCAGCAGTTCATCCAACTGGGTCCTTAGTTCTTTCATTTTCGTCGGAGCTAATCTGTAAGGCGCTCTAGCTATAGGAGCTGCTCCAGGAATGATGTCTATTCTGAATTCCACTTGTCTATCCGGTGGCAAACCAGGTAGTTCTTCAGGGAAAACCTCAGGATATTCAGAAATGACAGGAAGATCTTCTATCTTCGGCTTAGGCTCTTCTATTATCACCTGAGCCATGTAAATTACACAGCCTATGTTCAAACACCTTGAAGCTTTGAGCATAGATACGTCCTCGGGTAACCCGTACTGCGTATCTCCTCGAATGGTAAGAGATTCACCACTCGGAGTCTTTAAAACTATCTGCCTCTTGCCGCAAATGATTTGGGCCTGGTTATGGGATAACCAGTCCATGCCTAGCACAATGTCAAAACCCGCTAATTTGAATGGAAGTAGAGATAAAGGAAAAGAATGGTTCCTAATGGACATTTCACATCCTTCTAGAATAGTTGAGACGGTTTCTATCGTGCCGTCTGCTAACTCTACTTCGTATTTCACATCAAGGGTTTTGATAGGCATATTTAGTAGTTGGCAAAATTTCTGGTCTACAAAGGATTTATCAGCGCCAGAATCGAATAGTACTCTTGCAAATATATTATTTACGAGAAAAGTACCTGTAAGCACGTTGTCGTTCTGGACCGCTTCCTTTGCATCCATGCGAAAAACTCTCGCATTTGACTTCTTGGTCTCTTCCGCCTTCTTGGCATACTTAGGGCAGTTACTCTTGATGTGCCCCTTTTCATTACAACCATAGCAGGTTGCATCCTTGATCTTTTTGCACTCCACAGTCTTATAATCCTTGGACTTGCATAGTCCACAGGAAGGAGTCTTTGATTGCGACTGTGAGTTCGATGCAAAACTACATTTCCCAGAGTGGGGTTTCTTGCAGATTTTGCAGTTGGGCCTTTCACCAGCTTGCCCATCTTTCTTTGTCTCAGCCCCTCTCTTGCCGTCACCGTTTCCACGGTGCTTCTTTCCAGATTTTCGTGGGGTATCATCCTCACGTTTCCTCTTCTCAGCCTCCTTGCTCCTTAGGGTCCTCAGACGGACAGCGTCTAAGGTGAGAGACAAGGAGAGGTCAGTAACTGACCTGAAGGTCGTCGGCCGAGAGGCCTTTACACTCGCCTTTATTGCGGGCTCCAAGCCCCCAATGAAACGGGCAATTCTTCGAGGTTCTGGGGTCACAAGGTATGGGACCAGACGAGACATTGTATTGAAACTCGTCAAATATGCCTGGCAGTCCAGGTTCGTCATCACCAGTGACACAAAGTCAGCCTCGATCTTCTCAACCTCATGCTGAGGGCAGTAGTTTTCCTTAATGAGAGCAATAAATTCCTCCCATGTCATCTTGTACAAAGCAGACTTACCTGATGCCTGCACCAACGCTCTCCACCACGCCAGAGCCTCGCCCTTAAATGACTGGGACACATACTTCACCACATCCCTCTCTGCACACCCGCTGATGTCCACAATAATGTCCATCTCATCTAGCCATGTGATACAATCCACAGCACCTTTCTCCCCTGTAAATTCCCGGGGCTTACAAGATACAAAGTATTTGTAGGTGCAACCCTTAGCATTTGATGCATCAGTATATTCTCTATCGCGATGAACGCTGTTCTCAGTGGACGAGTGTTTGTCGTCATCTTTCTTGGGTTGAGAGGGTGGTTTGGAGTGTGTCTTTGGTTTAGAGGGTGGTTTTGACACGGTTCTGCCTTGGGACTCAGTATATTGACGATCAAGAGCTGCCTGAACAGCATTGCCAATCAGAGCTTTTAGCTGTGCGCCTGTCAGATGCACTGGCGCATTGTCGTAGTCATCTTCATTTGTATGGCTGTTCTCTCCATTGGGATCCGCCATTGTAACTTGAATCTGCTACAGAAGATAACAAAATTTTATTCAGGAGATTATTATATAATTGTCTTTTATGACAATTTGTCAACCATGGTACAGAGACCATATTTGGTTAACTTATTATTTCATTACATATTAGGATTTGAATATATCCTATTTCAGCTATATAAATAGTATTGGCGGCATAAAGCCTAATCACGAGGATGTTTTATAATTTTTGCCGAGATTTCTGAGAATCAAAGGCATAGAGATTTGAACCGTAGTTCTTTTATCTCTTTCTGACAGGGAGTCATAGACCACCACTGCATTTTGTCGTTATAAGACAATTATTACGGCCCATAGGCACTACACCTCTAATGGATGTTTTAATATGGTTGGCCCGTAGGCACTACATCTCTAATGGATGTTTTAATAAGGTTGGCCCGTAGGCACTACATCACTAATGGATGTTTTAATAATATTGGTCCGTAGGCACTACATCTCTAATGGATGTTTTAATAAGGTTGGCCCGTAGGCACTACATCACTAATGGATGTTTTTATAATACTGGCCCGTAGGCACTACATCACTAATGGATGTTTTAATAATATTGGCCCGTAGGCACTACATCACTAATGGATGTTTTAATAAGATTGATCACCTTCATTGGTGATTTAACCCACGATTTATAAATCATTTAGTTGGGTTTTGAAATCCTTAAAGGATTATTGTATAAGAATGACGTGCGTGATTTTAACGAATCACATCTGCCATGATTGTTAACATGCGTACAGAGGTTAACAAGGAATCAGAATCTTTTCAATTAGGTCGTACCATCTTGACTGGATCTTAAAAGACACCAAGCTAGGTTTCACCTTTTAAGATTCTTTATCTAGGCAGATCAATATAAAAGGAATGGTTTTGATTTATTTTATACATATTAAAACAAAACTCATAACATACATTCCATAATTTCAAATACAATTACATATTGCCCTAAACGGGTCTTTCAAATAGTACATACCTCCATAGAGGTTTAAAATAAGTGACAAGTCCACGCAGGGACTAATACAAGATAGGTGTCCATGCAAGGACTAAAAGATAAGTCCGCGTAGGGACTGAAATACGATAAGTGTCCACGCAGGGACTTATTTCAAGGTAGAAATTACATTAGTACAACTATTAAGGGCTAGTGGTCACGTTTCTTCTTTTTGCCCTTTAGTAGGTTCGCCAAGCCCTTGAGAAATCCTCGGTGGCTTTTCTTCTCTTCCTCGAACTCTCTCTCCACACGATCTAGTCGATGGAGTATTTCTTCCTGTTCAGGAGGAGAGAAACGTGGTTGTGGCGCTTGATGCGGAACTGGAGGTCTGGGAGGTATTGGATACCCATGAGCTGAGTAGTCCGGTGCTCCCATGTTCCCATGAGCTCCGTCAGGGTAGCGCGCATTATATCTAGCCGACACCACATATGGGTCGCGTTCATAATTGTAGTTGTATTGTGCTTGTGACGGTTCGAACGGGTTGTAAGCCGTTGGACCCGTGTAAGCAGGTATGGGTTGGTCATACCCAAATGGTGGCGAATTTGGTGCAGCTGGTGCAGAGTTCGCCTCCTGTATAGGACTTGAAGGTCCTTCTTCTTGTAGTGGCGGATAGTGGCTACTACTAGAATGTCGAGGAGTGCTGAAGTGGATACCCCCTCCTCCTCGTGTAGACATACGAGCATTTGTCCTCCTACGCCTTGGCGGATCGGGTATTACTGGTTGCGCCGGTGGCGGAGGTGGTGGCGTAACTGCCACAAAGCGTGAATCCTCAGAGGGATCCTGTGGATGTCGCGGTTGTTGAGATGTCTGTTGAGGTGGCGTGTAGTACCACTCATGTCGGTCGAACAACGCTTGGAAACTGTCTGGTCCCTGGTAGGGTGTGCCATGGAAGGATGACCCATCAGAGACTTCTATCGGGTGCGTGGGCGTACCACGAGCAGGTTCAGTTGGATCAGTATCTTCATCCATATGGTCCTCGGAGAAGTGATCTTCTGTCCCTAATGGAACAAAGCCTGAAGGTTCCTGTATGTAGTCAGCCGGATTAAACTGACCTATGAAGTATGGAGTAGGGTCGTCGTAATTTCGGTGCGATACCGAACGTTGTAGAGGTATGAAGGAAGGTTGTGGGTTGTTGGGATCATTTTCTGAGTTTGGCCCAAAGGAGTGCCGGTAGGATGGCGTCGAGCTGTGCGAGGTGGAATGCCTCGCGGGTTCGTAAAGATCTCTTCGTCGTTGTGGTTCTTCGCTCCTTGTCATTGAAGGATGTCTTGTACCTGATGGTCCAGCTTCGTTATCGTGATGTGTCACGATTTCTCCTCTGCCTCTTCTTCCCCTTCCTCTTCCTCGGAATATAACAGGTGGCATTTTCCTGCTTTATAAAACTTTAAATTCCAATAATAAAAGAAAAGACAAAATTGGAATAACAATTTGAATTTGTCCTAAGTTATTGTCTAGACTCAAGTATGTGTAATTGTGTCATTGAGATTAAACACATTAGGATAGTGTTTAATTCACTCAATGTTGGCTCTGATACCAACCTGTCACACCCCGATTTCCACGTGTCTCACCGGTGGGCCCGGTGGGGGATTATCGTGACGATGTTGGCAACAATATAGTCAAACCACACAATTATATAATGCACAGCGGAAGCTTAAGATAAATATATAAACTTCAACCTCTGGTTGTAATATCAAATGTATTACAGAAGTTGAATATATCCACAGCGGATCAAAAAGTAATAAATATTGTTCATTCAGATGCAGCATCGAGTTTGCGAGACTATGTACGATGCTTAGGACGCCTATACCAGCCCATTTCGTATAGTACCTGCACTTAATCTTTTTGGGGAAAATACGTCAGTTTACACTGGTAAATACATTCAACTGACACATTTGAAAATGTTTATTAAAATTGATTTGAATGCACAAGGCACAAACTCTTTTATAACTTGGGAAAATTATTAAAATCTTGTGAACGTTTTACATGTTCTTTTATGCGTTCAGTAGCCCGGGTCGTGCCGGGTTAAAGATTTATAGACACACCACATTGCGTAAAACCGTAGTATAAAAACCAACGGCTACGTCTTTTAATTTAATGTCGACAATATATACCGGGTGTACGCCTACACCGGGATGTCGATGGTCGTGGCCATTTCGTAAAATGATGCCAAGGATATCCGGGACAACGGTCATTAAACCCCCCAAAGGCTTTTAAGAAACAAAACTGTTTAAATGAGCCGATCATATTATTTAATTAACCACCTAAGCGATGGAAGAATATAATGCTCAATCAAGCGGTATTAATATACCGTAACCCAAGCCCATATAGGGGAAATAAGTTAAAGTATTTACCTTTGCAAGTATATATCCTTAGTTCGATTAAATCGCCGATAGCTTTTACCGGGGCTCCTAATCTGGAACGAAGGTTTTAATTAACCTCTTAGAATCCTAACGGGTCCTCATATTAGCCGTAGCCTAGACCGGTTGGTTCCGATATATATAGATATGGTTTAATCGCGCGAAAAGGCGAAAACCGAGAATGGAGTGTGATTCTGACCCAACGAGTTCAGAGACTTGTTTTATATGGGTTTATGGTTCACACTCTGGAATTTGGGGTTCAAATAATATAATTTGACCCGTATCGGCTAATTTATGAAAACTAGTTTCATAAGCCGAACCGTGCGCGCAATAGGCGAAACGGTTAACCATGAGAGTCGTACGCTTATTTCCTAAGTCAATATGCCTTAAAGAGGTTGTGGTATCAGTAGGATACCTTCCGTGATGCCCGTAACGAGTTTAAGTTAATATTATGCCCCGTAGGGGCTTTTTGGTCATTTTAAAGACTTTTAAAAGAGCTTTTCGAGTTCTACTGGAAATCTGAGTTTCCCGAACAGCTTATAAAGCTTAAAATACTTTATTTATTATTTAAAATCAGTAGCAACTGGAATCGGGTCAAAAGACCTTGTAGAACTCATGTTTTGGCCGAAAAGGGCATATTCGGTATTTACCGAACCGTAGACATAACCGCAGGTTATGAGCGAGGTAAAAATTATTAAAAATCTTTAAAATTCCCAAAATATTATTTTAATACAGTGGGTAAAAGTTTTGGTGACGAAATCTTGGTTTAGATAGGTGTTATGCCAATTGCGCCGTTAATTACTAAAGTTTACTTTAAATGCGCCATTTAGCATAACTCTCATTCTAGACCTCGGATTGACGTGAAACTTTAAGGACATGCTTATAATTTAATAAGCAAGGTTCTGGTCCGTTCACGTGTCCGGAATACTCGTTTTATTTTCAAAATGGCGTTACGGTCAACTTTTAGGCGATTAACGGAAATGCGCAAAAGACTCGGATAACTCATGAACCGATTACAGAGGTTTATACCATCATGTAACCTGGTCCTAAGTGAGTCCTAAGGTATATCTATACCTCACTAAAACGGGTCAGAACTGAAGTCAATGCAAAAGTCAAACTTTTGCGACATTCGGCTCCGAACCGGGTCAATATAGCAAATGGTCGATTCAAACGAGCGCAAACAAGTTTATATACTTAATATCATATTTTATGAGTGTCAAAACAGGTTTCTTAGTATGTACATTACAGATTATGCATAAATCGCTAAAATAGCTTTCTGTTGACTTTTTAAGTGCGCGTTTGACTCGATATTTGACATAGTTAGAGTGGTGATCAGGGGGAACCCTTTTAGAGGTTTATTACCCACATAAATACCAACTCAAAACCACTTTTGATTCGTCATAAGACTGAACCATTTGCAAGTTATTGTAATGACAACCGTTAGTTACGACGGTTGTGTTTATAAGCTATAACTATGGAAATGCAAGACCATATTGATTGTGAACGACTTACAGAAGTTGTTTCTTGCTTATAGAGCAGAGATGGATGCTTGGGAGCTCTTAGAATGATCAGAGATGTGTGTTTGAGGTGTGGTGAACATATGCTCACAAGTATGCTATTTATAGCCAAAGAAAGCACCTAAGATCATCACAACTCAGTCTACATTTGATCATGGATCATGGGCAGGTGTCCCTAAGTGATATGGGTCAAGTGTAGGGTGCCCATGCCTCATTCATTGGTGTTTTGATCGTTCAAAGGCTCCAAAAGGCAAGTAGTTACAACTTTCTGCATCTGGGCGTTTTACGCGGCCCGCATGGGAGTTCCATGCTTGTTTAATGCGGGTCGCCTGGGATTCAAATAACAGGCGCGTAAAACAGGAGGCTCGCGGCCCGCCTACACTTAGGCTATTACTTAACGCGGGTCGCGAGAGGCTTGGTTTCCAGAAATTTTAAATCTTTTGAAATGATTATCAGAATCTGGTAATTAATAACGAAGTCTTTCGTAATGATTTACCTGACCTTTCGGGTTTGAAGGGGTAACTTTGCGGTTTGGCCCTTGGTTAATTACAACTAAGGACCTCGTGTTATTTACCCGCGTTGTTAAGTCCCCGATTAGTTTATTAATTATTCAGAAAGCCTTAACTTTCATTGTTGACGCTTTTAACCCTTCTCATACGAATTTGAGTATAACTCTCTCGTTTTAAGACGGAACTTCGCGGAATTTGTATAGTATATTCTAGTGAGCGTATAATACTGTTACGAAGCCTTGGGAACGTTAAAGGGTCACTCAGAGGTATAATTAAACATGTTGACACAGCTAACCCCTGTAGCTCGTAATCTCTCACTTTCTTCCGCGTTTCGCTTCCGTACGATCTATGATTTATTTGTTTGAAGGTACAAGCGTTATTTAGGGTTACTATACAGTATATTTACCCTTGTTGACATTTATAACCCTCGAATTTATATACTTTCAAGGTTTGTCAAAATTAGTCCTTTATTTATTATAGATACCACGTGTAATCAAATGACACGTGTTAACACATCATTGGACACAAAAATTCGAGGTGTTACATCCTCACCCCCTTAAAATAAATCTCGACCCGAGATTTACTCAAATAAATAGGGGTACTTTTCTTTCATTGTAGCTTCGACTTCCCACGTATATTCAGGACCTCTACGAGCATCCCATTTGACTTTTACAATCGGTACGTGCTTTCTGCGAAGCTTCTTTACCTGTCGATCCTCAATCGACAAAGGTTTTTCTATGAATTTTAAGCTCTCATCTATATGCACATCTGTGTGTGGAATCACCAACGATTCATCGGCGAAGCACTTTTTGAGATTGCAGATGTGGAACACGTTGTGAATTCCATTGAGCTCTTCAGGCAAGTTCAACTTATAGGCAACTGATCCGATACGTTCAATGACCTCAAAAGGTCCTATGTATCTCGGACTCAGCTTGCCCTTCTTGCCGAAACGCATCACCCCCTTCCAGGGTGACACCTTAAGTAATACCTTTTCACCCACTTCGAAGTGAAAATCCTTACGCTTTGGATCAGCGTAGCTCTTCTGCCTATCGCGGGCAGCCTTGAGACGTTCCCGGATCTGGACAATCTTGTCCGTCGTCTGGAAAACTATCTCTGGTCCTGATAATTGGACCTCTCCTACTTCCGCCCAACAAACAGGCGATCTACATTTCCTACCGTATAATGCCTCGAAAGGCGCAGCCTTTATGCTGGTGTGGTAGCTATTATTGTAGGAGAATTCGATCAGGGGTAGATTCTTATCCCAGTTACCACCTAAATCGATCGCACATGCACGAAGCATGTCTTCAAGCGTTTGGATAGTACGCTCACTTTGACCGTCCGTCTGTGGGTGGTAAGCCGTACTAAAGTTTAAACGCGTGCCCAAAGATTGCTGGAAACTTTTCCAGAAATGAGACGTGTATCTAGTATCCCTGTCGGAGATAATAGACACAGGTATGCCGTGTAAGGCTACAATCTTATCTACATAAAGTTGGGCTAACATATCGGAGCTATACGTCTCCTTGATGGGTAGAAAATGAGCTGATTTAGTCAGCCTATCGACTATGACCCATATTGTATCGTTTCCTTTCCTGGTTTTGGTTAACTTGGTTATGAAGTCCATAGTTACGCATTCCCACTTCCACTCGGGAAGTTCAGGCTGTTGTAGCAAGCCAGACGGCTTTTGGTGCTCGGCTTTGACTTGAGCACAAGTCAAGCACTTTGCTACGTGGGCGGCCACAAACTTTTTCAAGCCTATCCACCAATAGTTTGCCTTTAAATCTTGATACATCTTGTCTGCTCCAGGATGGACTGAGTATTTGGAACTATGGGCTTCCTGGAGGATAACATCTCGTAGTCCTCCATAAATCGGAACCCATATACGTCCGTTCAGTCTATGGATACCATCCTTGCTAAGAGTCAACTGCTCCTCAGTTACTCCTAACTTTTCATTAGGATAATTAGCTTCCAACACAGCCTCTCGCTGTGCAGCTAAAATCCTTTCAATTAAATTGTTCTTGACCTCAATGCTTTTGGCATTGATTCGAATAGGTTTTACCCTTTCTTTCCTGCTTAAGGCATCAGCGACCACATTCGCTTTGCCGGGATGGTACCTGATCTCGCAATCATAGTCATTCAAGGTTTCCATCCAACGACGCTGCCTCATGTTCAACTCCTTCTGGTTGAACAGGTGCTGGAGGCTTTTGTGATCAGAATAAATCACAAATTTAATACCATAAAGGTAATGCCTCCACAATTTTAGTGCAAATACAACGGCACCCAACTCCAAATCATGGGTGGTGTAATTCTTTTCGTGCACCTTTAATTATCGTGAAGCGTAGGCAATAACCTTGCCCTTCTGCATAAGCACACACACCATGCCTGTGTGTGATGCATCGCAGTAAACTACGAATTCTTCTGTACCCTCAGGTAAGGTCAACACAGGTGCGTTGCTTAGCTTTTGCTTCAGTATTTCGAAGGACTCTTGCTGCTTTGGGCCCCAAATAAACTTTTCTTTCTTCTTGGTTAGGGAAGTCAAGGGCGCAGCAATCCTCGAAAAATTTTCAATAAACCTCCTGTAGTACCCTGCTAACCCCAGGAAACTACGGATTTCGGTAGGCGTCTTTGTCTCTTGCCAGTTCATGACTGCCTCTACCTTAGCGGGATCCACTTGGATACCACGCTCACTCACAACGTGCCCTAAAAACTGAACCTCTCGTAGCCAGAATTCACATTTCGAGAATTTGGCGTAGAGTTTCTCACGCTGTAGTAATTCGAGAATGCAACGGAGGTGCTTCTCGTGGTCAGCTTGGTTCTTGGAATATATAAGGATATCGTCGATGAAGACTATGACAAATTTGTCCAAATACGGCTTGCAGACGCGATTCATGAGATCCATGAACGCAGCCGGTGCATTTGTGAGCCCAAAAGGCATCACTGGGAACTCGTAATGACCATAGCGAGTCCTAAATGCTGTCTTATGTACATCCTCATCTCTGACCCTTAGCTGATGATAACCCGACCTCAAGTCGATCTTCGAGAAATAGCTCGCTCCTTGCAGCTGATCGAACAGATCGTCGATCCTTGGCAAAGGATATCTATTCTTTATGGTAACTTTGTTCAGCTCACGATAATCGATGCACAAACGCATCAATCCGTCCTTCTTCTTTACAAATAGGACTGGTGCTCCCCAGGGAGACGAACTAGGTCGGATAAAACCTTTTGCCAGCAGTTCATCCAACTGGGTCCTTAGTTCTTTCATTTCCGTCGGAGCTAATCTGTAAGGCGCTCTAGCTATAGGAGCTGCTCCAGGAATGATGTCTATTCTGAATTCCACTTGTCTATCCGGTGATAAACCAAGTAGTTCTTCAGGGAAAACCTCAGGATATTCAGAAATGACAGGAAGATCTTCTATCTTCCGCTTAGGCTCTTCTATTATCACCTGAGCCATGTAAATTACACAGCCTCTGTTCAAACACCTTGAAGCTTTGAGCATAGATACGTCCTCGGGTAACCCGTATTGCGTATCTCCTCGAATGGTAAGAGATTCACCACTCGGAGTCTTTAAAACTATCTGCCTCTTGCCGCAAATGATTTGGGCCTGGTTATGGGATAACCAGTCCATGCCTAGCACAATGTCAAAACCCGCTAATTTGAATGGAAGTAGAGATAAAGGAAAAGAATGGTTCCTACTGGACATTTCACATCCTTCTAGAATAGTTGAGACGGTTTCTATCGTGTCGTCTGCTAACTCTACTTCGTATTTCACATCATGGGTTTTGATAGGCATATTTAGTAGTTGGCAAAATTTCTGGTCTACAAAGGATTTATCAGCGCCAGAATCGAATAGTACTCTTGCAAATATATTATTTACAAGAAAAGTACCTGTAAGCACGTTGTCGTTCTGGACCGCTTCCTTTGCATCCATGCGAAAAACTCTCGCATTTGACTTCTTGGTCTCTTCCGCCTTCTTGGCATACTTAGGGCAGTTACTCTTGATGTGCCCCTTTTCATTACAACCATAGCAGGTTGCATCCTTGATCTTTTTGCACTCCACAGTCTTATGATCCTTGGACTTGCATAGTCCACAGGAAGGAGTCTTTGATTGCGACTGTGAGTTCGATGCAAATCTACATTTCCCAGAGTGGGGTTTCTTGCAGATTTTGCAGTTGGGCCTTTCACCAGCTTGCCCATCTTTCTTTGTCTCAGCCCCTCTCTTGCCGTCACCGTTTCCACGGTGCTTCTTTCCAGATTTTCGTGAGGTATCATCCTCACGTTTCCTCTTCTCAGCCTCCTTGCTCCTTAGGGTCCTCAGGCGGACAGCGTCTAAGGTGAGAGACAAGGAGAGGTCAGTAACTGACCTGAAGGTCGTCGGCCGAGAGGCCTTTACACTCGCCTTTATTGCGGGCTCCAAGCCCCCAATGAAACGGGCAATTCTTCGAGGTTCTGGGGTCACAAGGTATGGGACCAGACGAGACATTGTATTGAAACTCGTCAAATATGCCTGGCAGTCCAGGTTCGTCATCACCAGTGACACAAAGTCAGCCTCGATCTTCTCAACCTCATGCTGAGGGCAGTAGTTTTCCTTAATGAGAGCAATAAATTCCTCCCATGTCATCTTGTACAAAGCAGACTTACCTGATGCCTGCACCAACGCTCTCCACCACGCCAGAGCCTCGCCCTTAAATGACTGGGACACATACTTCACCACATCCCTCTCTGCACACCCGCTGATGTCCACAATAGTGTCCATCTCATCTAGCCAGGTGATACAATCCACAGCACCTTTCTCCCCTGTAAATTCCCGGGGCTTACAAGATACAAAGTATTTGTAGGTGCAACCCTTAGCATTTGATGCATCAGTATATTCTCTATCGCGATGAACGCTGTTCTCAGTGGACGAGTGTTTGTCGTCATCTTTCTTGGGTTGAGAGGGTGGTTTGGAGTGTGTCTTTGGTTTAGAGGGTGGTTTTGACACGGTTCTGCCTTGGGACTCAGTATATTGACGATCAAGAGCTGCCTGAACAGCATTGTCAATCAGAGCTTTTAGTTGTGCGCCTGTCAGATGCACTGGCGCATTGTCGTAGTCATCTTCATTTGTATGGCTATTCTCTCCATTGGGATCCGCCATTGTAACTTGAATCTGCTACAGAAGATAACAAAATTTTATTCAGGAGATTATTATATAATTGTCTTTTATGACAGTTTGTCAACCATGGTACAGAGACCATATTTGGTTAACTTATTATTTCATTACATATTAGGATTTGAATATATCCTATTTCAGCTATATAAATAGTATTGGCGGCATAAAGCCTAATCACGAGGATGTTTTATAATTTTTGCCGAGATTTCTGAGAATCAAAGGCATAGAGATTTGAACCGTAGTTCTTTTATCTCTTTCTGACAGGGAGTCATAGACCACCACTGCATTTTGTCGTTATAAGACAATTATTACGGCCCATAGGCACTACACCTCTAATGGATGTTTTAATATGGTTGGCCCGTAGGCACTACATCTCTAATGGATGTTTTAATAAGGTTGGCCCGTAGGCACTACATCACTAATGGATGTTTTAATAATATTGGCCCGTAGGCACTACATCTCTAATGGATGTTTTAATAAGGTTGGCCCGTAGGCACTACATCACTAATGGATGTTTTTATAATACTGGCCCGTAGGCACTACATCACTAATGGATGTTTTAATAATATTGGCCCGTAGGCACTACATCACTAATGGATGTTTTAATAAGATTGATCACCTTCATTGGTGATTTAACCCACGATTTATAAATCATTTAGTTGGGTTTTGAAATCCTTAAAGGATTATTGTATAAGAATGACGTGCGTGATTTTAACGAATCACATCTGCCATGATTGTTAACATGCGTACAGAGGTTAACAAGGAATCAGAATCTTTTCAATTAGGTCGTACCATCTTGACTGGATCTTAAAAGACACCAAGCTAGGTTTCACCTTTTAAGATTCTTTATCTAGGCAGATCAATATAAAAGGAATGGTTTTGATTTATTTTATACATATTAAAACAAAACTCATAACATACATTCCATAATTTCAAATACAATTACATATTGCCCTAAACGGGTCTTTCAAATAGTACATACCTCCATAGAGGTTTAAAATAAGTGACAAGTCCACGCAGGGACTAATACAAGATAGGTGTCCATGCAAGGACTAAAAGATAAGTCCGCGTAGGGACTGAAATACGATAAGTGTCCACGCAGGGACTTATTTCAAGGTAGAAATTACATTAGTACAACTATTAAGGGCTAGTGGTCACGTTTCTTCTTTTTGCCCTTTAGTAGGTTCGCCAAGCCCTTGAGAAATCCTCGGTGGCTTTTCTTCTCTTCCTCGAACTCTCTCTCCACACGATCTAGTCGATGGAATATATCTTCCTGTTCAGGAGGAGAGAAACGTGGTTGTGGCGCTTGATGCGGAACTGGAGGTCTGGGAGGTATTGGATACCCATGAGCTGAGTAGTCTGGTGCTCCCATGTTCCCATGAGCTCCGTCAGGGTAGCGCGCATTATATCTAGCCGACACCACATATGGGTCGCGTTCATAATTGTAGTTGTATTGTGCTTGTGACGGTTCGAACGGGTTGTAAGCCGTTGGACCCGTGTAAGCAGGTATGGGTTGGTCATACCCAAATGGTGGCCCGTAGGGGCTTTTTGGTCATTTTAAAGACTTTTAAAAGAGCTTTTCGAGTTCTACTGGAAATCTGAGTTTCCCGAACAGCTTATAAAGCTTAAAATACTTTATTTATTATTTAAAATCAGTAGCAACTGGAATCGGGTCAAAAGACCTTGTAGAACTCATGTTTTGGCCGAAAAGGGCATATTCGGTATTTACCGAACCGTAGCCATAACCGCAGGTTATGAGCGAGGTAAAAATTATTAAAAATCTTTAAAATTCCCAAAATATTATTTTAATACAGTGGGTAAAAGTTTTGGTGACGAAATCTTGGTTTAGATAGGTGTTATGCCAATTGCGTCGTTAATTACTAAAGTTTACTTTAAATGCGCCATTTAGCATAACTCTCATTCTAGACCTCGGATTGACGTGAAACTTTAAGGACATGCTTATAATTTAATAAGCAAGGTTCTGGTCCGTTCACGTGTCCGGAATACTCGTTTTATTTTCAAAATGGCGTTACGGTCAACTTTTAGGCGATTAACGGAAATGCGCAAAAGACTCGGATAACTCATGAACCGATTACAGAGGTTTATACCATCATGTAACCTGGTCCTAAGAGAGTCCTAAGGTATATCTATACCTCACTAAAACGGGTCAGAACTGAAGTCAATGCAAAAGTCAAACTTTTGCGACATTCGGCTCCGAACCGGGTCAATATAGCAAATGGTCGATTCAAACGAGCGCAAACAAGTTTATATACTTAATATCATATTTTATGAGTGTCAAAACAGGTTTCTTAGTATGTACATTACAGATTATGCATAAATCGCTAAAATAGCTTTCTGTTGACTTTTTAAGTGCGCGTTTGACTCGATATTTGACATAGTTAGAGTGGTGATCAGGGGGAACCCTTTTAGAGGTTTATTACCCACATAAATACCAACTCAAAACCACTTTTGATTCGTCATAAGACTGAACCATTTGCAAGTTATTGTAATGACAACCGTTAGTTACGACGGTTGTGTTTATAAGCTATAACTATGGAAATGCAAGACCATATTGATTGTGAACGACTTACAGAAGTTGTTTCTTGCTTATAGAGCAGAGATGGATGCTTGGGAGCTCTTAGAATGATCAGAGATGTGTGTTTGAGGTGTGGTGAACATATGCTCACAAGTATGCTATTTATAGCCAAAGAAAGCACCTAAGATCATCACAACTCAGTCTACATTTGATCATGGATCATGGGCAGGTGTCCCTAAGTGATATGGGTCAAGTGTAGGGTGCCCATGCCTCATTCATTGGTGTTTTGATCGTTCAAAGGCTCCAAAAGGCAAGTAGTTACAACTTTCTGCATCTGGGCGTTTTACGCGGCCCGCATGGGAGTTCCATGCTTGTTTAATGCGGGTCGCCTGGGATTCAAATAACAGGCGCGTAAAACAGGAGGCTCGCGGCCCGCCTACACTTAGGCTATTACTTAACGCGGGTCGCGAGAGGCTTGGTTTCCAGAAATTTTAAATGTTTTGAAATGATTATCAGAATCTGGTAATTAATAACGAAATCTTTCGTAATGATTTACCTGACCTTTCGGGTTTGAAGGGGTAACTTTGCGGTTTGGCCCTTGGTTAATTACAACTAAGGACCTCGTGTTATTTACCCGCGTTGTTAAGTCCCCGATTAGTTTATTAATTATTCAGAAAGCCTTAACTTTCATTGTTGACGCTTTTAACCCTTCTCATACGAATTTGAGTATAACTCTCTCGTTTTAAGACGGAACTTCGCGGAATTTGTATAGTATATTCTAGTGAGCGTATAATACTGTTACGAAGCCTTGGGAACGTTAAAGGGTCACTCAGAGGTATAATTAAACATGTTGACACAGCTAACCCCTGTAGCTCGTAATCTCTCACTTTCTTCCGCGTTTCGCTTCCGTACGATCTATGATTTATTTGTTTGAAGGTACAAGCGTTATTTAGGGTTACTATACAGTATATTTACCCTTGTTGACATTTATAACCCTCGAATTTATATACTTTCAAGGTTTGTCAAAATTAGTCCTTTATTTATTATAGATGCCACGTGTAATCAAATGACACGTGTTAACACATCATTGGACACAAAAATTCGAGGTGTTACAATGCCCGTCGTCGACGGGCTCCCAAAAATGCAAACGGGCCGACGCCTTATGTTCCTGGTTACGGCCTTATGTGCTTACGGGCTTATTCAGAAGCCGTCGCCGACGGCTTAGGACCCGTCGGCGACGGGCTCTCGTTGTGAGATCTCCGTTTATTCGCGTCTTGCATTCCCGGTTGACCCGTAACGCATCCTGGTGCTCCGGTTTTTCAACTCGGTGACCCGTAAAGCTCCCGAAAAACTCCTTAACTTCGTTAAACCCGCATAAATATAAATCTAAATAAGAGTAGGCCATTCAAGATTTAAAACTCATATAAGCACATAAAGTCACATGATTACGAGTACCGGTTTTCAACCACGTATTATGTACGTAAGGGTGTGTGTACATATGTATTCATGTATTTATGTATATGTGAAGATATGTATGTGTATATGTGCGTATGTAGAGATGTAAGAAGGTATGCATGTACGTATGTATGTAGAGATGTAGGAAGGTATGTATGTATGCAGATGTGTATGTATGTTTGTATGTAAGTACGTATGTATGCATGAATTGATATGTTAGAATTTTAACGTTACTAATTATGCGTTTGAGGTCGGTATGTAATGCAGGAATGAGTACATCGGATTCTTACGAAAATTAAGCCGAATCCGGAACAAGAGAAGGAGAAGGGTTATTCGAATGGATCAAGTTACATTATCGAACGTTATTCAACCTTTAATTATTTGGGATTAATGTTATATGATGTTGTCATCGACTAATGGCTAAGTTGTATGTGATGCCCACAGGTACTACACGGACTTCTTCTGCTGCTAAGGAAGTGAAGCGGACGTAGATCGAGTCAAGAGCAAGGATTGTACGGATAGATCGGTTACATAGTTGAAGAATTTAATGTCTAGAAAGCTAAATTTTAGTATGAATGTTGTGAATTCTTTTATAGAACGTTTAACATTTTTTTAGAAATTGGAACCTTCGTGAAAGCAATGTCGTTAATAAGGAAAGAAATTTTAAAGCTCTTTTTCCGCTGCGTCATTTTTAAGGTTAAACGTGTTAGGGTGTAACTGTTTTACTTTTAAAAAATTTACGGTTTACGTTAAAAAGTTTACGGTTTTAACTTTTTTTTACAAAAGCTTTTTTACCCAAAACGAACGCTCCCAGAAATCGCAATTCGGTAGGTGTCTCAGATAGATTGTTATCATCATAGACTAGGGAAAAAAAATAAAAAACCAACAAACAAAAATCAAAACAAATGAGTGGATCCTTGAAAAAAAATGGGGTTTAGCTCAGATTTTCTGATAATCAGAGGCTGCAAAGTGGGGTTGCAAGTTCAAAAACCTACCCTCCACCATCCTTGCCACGCCATCATCATCAAAATATGCGGGTTTTTTTTTCATCATCACCGCCACAAATCCAACACATCAAACCCACATAGTTCATTGTTCAAAATCACCATAGAATCAAGAACACTATTCAAACACCCACCATTTTTCATAGTTCAGTGTTCAAAATCACCATAGTCCACTATTCAAAATCACCATAGAATCAAGAACACAGATCAAACACATATCAACTGCAAAAAATCAAAAACCTATCACTGCCAAAAAATCTCATAATTTGTGTTAAAAACGCAAATCAAAAAAAAAACTATCAGAATCAAAGAAAACACAAATCATAATTTGTTTCAAGAACATCTTACACAATCAGAAACAAAGGAACACCATCGTCGCCATCAAAAACCCACCACCGTCGCCATTAATCATCACCGACAACCTTCACCAACGTCGCCGGAGAAACGTGGGGGCCGCCGTCACATGTGTGAGTGACCCACCACCACCACCACCACCGTTGCCGTCACAGGTGTGGGTAACCCACCACCACTGCCTTCTTCCACCATCACTATAACATTCCCAAAATTTGTATTTATAAAATCTATACTATATAATAAAAGAAACCATTAATTGGACACATGTCACTCATTGGAGCCATCTATTTTTTAGCCTATTAAAATTTAAAAATTGTTTATGAAAAATAATAATTTTAATCTATGATTCTTTATAATCAGTAATATGTTTTAAATATATTTAACTCTTTATAATCATTAATATGTTTTATAAAAAAAATATGACTTAAGATGTAATTTTAAGAAGCGAAAAAATTATTGTTATTTAATGGGAGAGAAAATGCAGGAAATCAAAATCTAAAATTAATCAGAACTCAACTCGTGTATTACACGAAGTTTTTTAAAATATAACTTTTTATTATTTACTATATAAAATTACATTTATTTAACATGTGTAATACTCGGAGTTTTTAAAAGATATAGCCTTTTTATTATTCACTATACAAAATTACATTTATCCAACATGTGTAAAACATGAGGTATTTAAAAATATAACTTTTTTATTATTTGATATATAAATTTAACCTATGTAATACACATTTATCCAACCCGTGTAATACATGAGGTTTTCAAAAATATAACTTTTTTATTATTTGATATATAAAATTAGATTTATTCAACCAGTACAATACACGGGACTTTAAAATATATAAATAATTTATTATTTAGTATTTTTTTTCATTATTTGATGTATATAAAATTACATTTGTTCAACATGTACAACAATACATGGGGTTTTTAAAGATATAACTTTTTTATTTTTTAGTATATAAAATTATATGTATTCAATCCGTGTAATAAACAAAGTTTTTAAAGATATATTATTTTATTATTTAATATATAAATTTACATTTATTCAGCCCGTGTAATACACGGGGTTCTAATCTAGTATAAGATAAAGAATATAAAAACTTATGTTATTAAACGGGTAGATCATGGGTAAGTTGACTACTAGAAATATGAGGTACTTTGGCGAACGTAGGAACCGTTTAATAATTATATAATAAAAATACGTTATAATTAACCTTACTCCGTTATTAATGAAACTTAGGCTAAAATGTAGATAAAAATATTATCGTTCTAATGACATATTATAAAACGTCATATTTTAGAAGTTATACGCGCCAAATGATTGAAGCAGTTAAATTAATTATATATATATATATATATTAAACAAAATAATAATAATAATAATAAACTAAAACTTTCCAAACTCTTGTCTACGTGTAGTGATAAGAATGATAGAAAAATTAAAAGTTGCGTGCACTCCAAGGACATCTTCAAGTATAAATAGGAAACAACAGACCTTTTAAACTGCTCTCAATCTCACCCTCAGTTTCTATAACTTTCTTTAATAATTCATTCAAAGCTCCGCCCCGTTTTAAGTGTTGTAACCCCTGATCGCTGAATCGATACCCTGTCCGATTGATTTAGGACCCACCAACGCATGTCAAGGCTCTGCCCGACTAAGTATGTTGAGGTCCTGTCTCGTGACATATTGATAAAGTTGAGTTGGGTTACTATGCTTAACACGAGTGCATTATATATTTTATTAAATAATATAACAACCCTCCTAAAACACCCCTGCCACCCCTATACGTCCTAAAATACACCCCGTATATGAGAAATGGCCCCAAAATACCTTTATTTTTATAAAAATTAATTAAAAGCAAATTTTAATGGTTCCTGGCGGGGCACGACAGAGCCCTTGAGGGCCGTCGCGGGACGCGAGCGCCTGGCCACCCGCCCTCACCCGGTGCCGCCACGTGTCGAGTGCATGTCAAATCTATGCGTGTGACTAGTCCCGGCTACGCCCTAGACCCCCTAGATCGCGGGCCGCGAAAGCCACCCTTGGCTACGTCGCGGGGCGCGAGGGACTCAATGATCAGCACTATATGTAAAGAGCATCGGCATTCAACTCAAAATCGTTCAAAACTTCGAATTCCCTCTGAATCTCTCAATTCTCTAAATCTAAAATTATACCCGGGCATTATACCTACTATAATAGCGAAGCTCTGCTTCGTTGTAAGTATTTTAACCCCCGGTTACGTATTAGATACGCTGCCCGATTGATCTAGTGCTCTGTAACGGCTGTTGATGTCACACCCCGACCATGTAAAACTTCAAATCGTGGTGGAAACATCGGGGAGTGTTGTAACAGAATTATTGTTTCACAACCATGGTAATTAAAGTTCAGTTTTATTTATAAACAAAGGGGGAATTACATTGTCTTTAAACAAAGGAAACAAGAGTTCATAACATTATTTAAACTAACCTTGCTTCTTTTATGTCACTAAGTCCCGAGTCCACCCTAGTGTATCTTGAACAAACCTATGCATTAGCTCCTGAAACACATGTGAAAGTAGGTACGTCAGCATAAAAATGCCTGTGAGTTACATAGGTTTTATGAAAATAGGATTCATGACTTAAGTTTAAAGAAATGTTTAATAAAAATTAGTCATGAATCTTGTTTAAAGTGTTTTCTTTCATAAGATGTTTGAAAATCGATAATAAAGCACTTATATATAGGAAGTACCAGCGACGTATCCACCATGCTTTTATCATATTACACATGTCTCGTTATTTAAATCACTTAAACAAACCACCAATGTAAAATGTAAAATGTTCATGTTTAAACCAACTGTCAAATGTTATTGTATAAGCCATGTCAAATGTTTAATGTTTAATGTCAAAATGTAAATCATATAATGTGTAAACAATGTTATGTAATGTAAGTAAAATGTGATTACTTAGACCAAAAGTAAAAATGTACAAAACAAAGTATTTTACAAACACTTATGCGGTAATGTTTAGCAAAATGCATGCTTTACTGATACAAACACTTATGCGGTAATGTTAAACGTATACATTCAAGCCTTGAGACTGTAGGATAACCTTAGAGTAAAGGTTATCAAAATGTTTTCGGATTCAGTCATTCCTTATATCCAAATAAACCTAGGATATCAGGAATGGGAGTTGTCAAGTCCTATGGTACCACTACTTACTACCGAGCGACGTAGCTAATGTTAATGAACGTATTTTAGTCCCGTTGAACAAACCAAATGTCATACCAAATGTAAGCATGTTATGAGAAAACAGTGTACTAAGTATGCTAAGTTAACATACAAAGCAGAAAAGTCATGTAAATCAATGTGCTAGCATGCTCAGTAAACATACATAGCAGAAATGTAAAACATAGTGTACATATGCTAAGTGAACATATGCAACAGAAAATGTGATGTAAAACAATGTGCTAGCATGCTAAGTAAACATACATAGCAAAACATAATGAAATCATGTACTATAAGTGTACTAATGAACATAGCAAGTATGATATAAAACATGGAAAGCACGAAAGTAACAAGTATGCACATGTATTTCACCCCAAAATGTTTGAAAACAGTAAAAGAGGGGACTATGTACTCACTTGAGATTGCCTAGAAGTCCTTGAGTAACAACCAAGCAATGCTAGAGATCACGGAAATCAAACGGCACCTAATATAGGTAACTACGTTAATAAACCGGACCTAAATCGGAGGATTGGATAGAATGAGGGTTCGAAAACCAAATGAGTGTGGGAACTCATGTAATATGGTTTAACAAAGCCGACGTTCTAAAACGGAACCTATCCTAAGTGCTTTTGACCCATTACGACCCGTTTAGGTAGCTTATGCTACTTTAATGCGTCGTTCGCGTAAAACGCGTTCGGACCGCCTAACTAGTCCTATGACAAGTAATATATGCCTTAACATGTCCAATATTGTAGCCTAATCAGCTTAGATATCAAAATTTATGTTACATATGCTTAAAATGAATTTTGGCGCAAAAAGATCATTTTGGTAATTTTCCTTAGGCATATAAACTACCTATCATACAACTAACTAAACGACGTGACCATAAGGTATAACCTTGGAAGGTTATTCCCTATACAACTATGGTCACCTAATATGTTTGGTCGGATCCTAATGATCGACCAAACGGGTCGGGTTCGAAAGTATAAGCGATTGATTAGATCGCTTACCTTACGACCCTACATAAGCACAAATCTAAAAGTAACGAGTTAAACATGTTAAAACATGTTTAACGAATTTAGAAAACAGGTTTGGTATCAAAACAAACGGTTTTGATACCTAAAAGTAGTTTGGTTACAAAATACGCAAGAATACGCATTTTGGCCGAAACTACGACTCGTCACTAAGCCTAGATAACGTGGTAATCAGTAGGGATAGTCACTAGGGACTATAACCATCGTGATTGCGCTCACGTTATGAAGTTCAAATGAACTTCATGTTGACCATAAACTAGTCAATGCAGAAAGTCAAACAAAGTTTGACTTTCACGATAAAAACGCGTAAAAGAATGAAAGAATACTTACAGAAGGTCCAAGAAGGTTTGATTTTCCAAGTATTCTCAGGTATGAAGTGATAAACACCCCAACTTAGAGAAATCTCAGAACTCAAATGTGGGTTTTGAGAATGAAATGGTGGGGGTATTTATAGATTTGGCACAACCGTTAAGATCGTTCATCGTAAAACGTGCTTTGATCTAAGCCGTCAAAGTGTGCCCCTTGGTTTGTGAAACCATGGGAGCCCCTAATATGAGCCCATAGATTCAAAAATACCATTTGCAAAGCCCCTAATCAGCTTGAACATGCTGGAAATAGCTGGAACACACTTTCTACTGTCTGGGGCATGCTTACAGACCGCAAGCAGTACCCATACGGTCTGTAAGGACCCTGCAGGTCAGCCATTTTCGCATTTTGACAGATTTGGTCCCTGTGCGCGTATCGTCGTGTTTTGGAACTTCTAACACCCGTCAAACCCATTTTTAAGCTGCAGAAGGATGTTAAAGCATGGGGAACATGAAACATGCTCAAAAATATGTCGGATGTCGGTTCGTTTGGCCGCACGATTGCGTTGTTCGGTTAATTACGACGGAAGCCGTAACGGACGCGAAAATGATCCAAATTACGTGACGAATGGATTTTTGACAAGCCAATCACTAAAATAAAATATTTTAATGATCACATAAATTTTTGGATGTCCGGATGTATTCAGAACGTAAGTTATGCGTGGAAATGCAAACTTATGCACTTTTTGACGCTTTTAGTCCCTGAATGACCAAAAAGTTTATTTTAGCACACCAAACCCCTCAAAGCCTATTTCTAAGCTATGTAAAGGATATTTAAGGTGTGTTTAACTTATGATCAAGTTCCAGAATGTCCGTTACAGTACAAATCGGCATACTTTCACAGTTTGTCGAATTTAGTCCCTGTAAGCGAATAAACTTGATTTTGCCATACCAAAGCCTTCAAAACTTATTTCTAAGTTATGTAAAGGTTATTTAAGGTATGTTAAGCATAAATTGATGTTCTGAGTGCTTGTTGCAATAAACTGATTATGTTTACGCACCAGTTTGCATATAACTCTCTAGAAAGCGATATAGAGTTTGAAATTGAACAAGAATCAAAACATGAAAAATGTCAAACATAAACAAACAAACATTGGGATCAAATAACATTGTTTTATTGATAACTGAACTGTTTACAATGATTACAAGCACAGATGTCACAGTCTCCCCTACTTGAGGAAATTTCGTCCCGAAATTTATTTTGAGGAAACTTGTGAGAATAGATGTGGATACTTCGCTTTCATTTGATCTTCACGTTCCCAAGTAAACTCGGGTCCACGTTTAGATTCCCAGTGAACTTTAACCAATGGAATGCACTTGCTTTTAAGCCACTTGACTTCACGATGCATGATTTCCACAGGTTTCTCAACAAAATGCATCGTGTTATCAACACGAATTTCGTCAAGTGGTATGTGGAGGTTCTCATCAGCTAAACACTTCTTGAGATTGGACACGTGAAAGGTTGGATGAACGTTCCCAAGTTCAGGAGGTAATTCAAGTCTGTAGGCTACCTTACCGATTCTTTCGACGATCTTGAATGGTCCAACGTATCTAGGTGCAAGTTTTCCTGTCTTTCCAAATCTGATTACACCTTTCCAAGGTGAGACCTTAAGTAATACTCGATCACTGACTTGAAATTCCAAGGGCTTGAGTCGTCGGACCGCGTAACTCTTTTGACGGCTTCGAGCTGTCTGAAGGCTATCGCGAACTTTCTTAACCTTATCTGTCGTCTTTAGAATGAGGTCAGGTCCAGTAAGCTGAGCCTCACCGATCTCATTCCAGCAGACGGGTGAACGACATTTTCGACCATAGAGAGCTTCGAAATGAGCCATGTTGACGCTGGAGTGATAACTGTTGTTGTAGGAGAATTCGATCAATGGAAGATATGAATCCCAACTACCACCAAAATCGATCACACAAGCTCTAAGCATATCTTCCAAAGTCTGGATTGTTCTTTCAGTTTGGCCATCTGATTGTGGATGATAAGATGTGCTCAAATTAAGTTGGGTCCCCATAGCAGATTGCATGGTTCTCCAAAAATGAGGCGAGAATCGAGCATTTGTGTCAGAAATAATGTTCAAAGGAACACCATGTCTAGATACAATTTCATCCACGTAAATTTTAGCAAGCTTTTCAGCAGATAGATCCTCACAGATCGGCAAGAAATGCGCTGATTTTGTAAGACGATCAACAACTACCCAGATGGTATCATGACCTTTCTTAGTGCGCGGAAGTTTGGTAATAAGATCCATGGCAATGTTTTCCCATTTCCAAACTGGAATCTCTGGTTGCTCCAATAAACCAGAAGGATGTTGATGCTCAGCCTTAATCATAAGACAAGTAAGGCATTTTGATACGTACAAGGCAATGTCTTTCTTCATACCAGGCCACCAATACTGAGTACGAAGATCCTTATACATTTTGTCTGAGCCAAGATGAATAGAATAACGAGACTTATGGGCTTCATCCATAAGCAAGGTGCAAAGATCATCTTGGCTTGGGACCCACAAACGATCCATGAAATAATACGATCCATCGTCTTTAAGCTCGAGATCAGGCTTGATATGAAATGGTAATTCCTTACCCATCAAGTCTTGGGAAACACAAGTATGTTGAGCCAGAGAAATGCGGGTTTGAATATCAGATCGAATCTTTGACACGGTGAAGCTTGACACGTTCTTTACGACTCAAAGCGTCAACCACGACATTTTCCTTAACAGGATGGTAGCGAATTTCGCAGTCATAGTCGTTTAGAAGTTCAACCCAACATCGTTGCCTCATTGTAGGATCGTGATCTGACCCAAATGAGTCGTTCAGAGGGGTTCTACTCTGTTTCAGGTGCGGAATAACAAGAAACAAAGCTAGAAACAGCTGATTCTTCACTTTAACTACTGATTGTATTGATCGGAACGCAATTACAGTCAGTCTTCACACCGGCAGCACCTCGGCGTGGAATACAAGGCAATACATTACTGATTTCGCCCAAGAGACACATATATATAGTGCTGTGATTTCACTCAAGATGACCAACTGACCACATAAGCGAAATCAGTCTGACCACATAAGCGAAATCAGCCTTTGTGATTTCGCCTGAAATCACTTGGCTGTCACTATAAGCAAAATCAGCTCCTAAAACACATACACTCTCCTATTTTCTCGTAAAACGTGCCCTAATCTATATAATACATTCCAAGACTTGATACAAGACGAAGTCGACAGATGAATGCACCAACAGACTCCCCCTCAGATGTTGACGAGTCGTCCATCGAGTCTTCTATCTTTCAATCTTGATCAGCCTCTGGGCTTTTCTCTCTATCTTCATCAACAGACTCCCCTTTAACAATGTGCTGGTATTCCTTTGTTCTTCAGCAGCATCTGTATCAGGATCGTTGTCTGGCTTTCCATTCCACAGCTTCTCAGGATCGATCAGCCTGGCTTTAACTTTGTTTACACACTCGAAACCTGGCTCAAGCTCTCTCCACAGAATCTTTAAATTCCAAGATCGAAACTTGGCTCTAGTTCTGCTCAGGACTCAGGATCGAATACCCTGGCTCAACTTTGTCTACTCGGATGTCTTCAGACTCCCCCTCTCGATTTGCTGGGATCGCAGTCTGGCTTGTTAAAATCACAGAAACCTCAGGTATCGGAACCTGGCACTCTATCTTCAGGTTCAAGATCGAATCCTGGCTATTCCTACACATTCTTAACCCAGAAATAAATTTTCAAAATTTAACAATTTAAATATAAACATCGACTCCCAATATAAGCGTATGCACCAACATGCTGATATAATCAGACGTCTCCCTCTAAAAAAAACTTCCTCTATGATGAACTAATTGTTGTTTGAAAAACATATCTAACATGTTCAAGACACACTCCCCCTCACAACAATGTCATCATGTTTAGCACTTGGAATTTTGAAAATCAGCTTTCCAACATCAGTTGTCGAAAATCTTTTTGATTTTTACAAAATTTATGCTAAAACACACACAAAATCTTTTTGGATTTTCCGAAAGAAAGTAAAGGACACCACTTGTAGAATCAGGTAAATGCAGAAATGAAATATTTACAAACAATATTTTTTGTGAGTTTGTGTAAGAGGATCATATCAGTTTATGAGACATGTCACCAACACGGTTAAGCTGATTACATGTTAAGCTCTAAACAATTCACCTAGATTGTCAGTATATTTGTCCACTTAAATTTTCACACAAATTTCAACTGTTTCGAGATACGATGTTAATGTTTTAAGCACTTGAACTTATTCATGTGTCCCACTACTTGAATATACTCCCGTATCCAGATCCCAATATTTAGTCTTACAGGTGAGTATACCACAGATGATATCTGTCAGGGGATAAATGCGAGGGCCGTGAGAGCTCAGGTTGATACTTCCGTATACGCAAAGAGATGACGGCTTCGACTTTTAGGTGTGTCCCCTTTAGAGGATCTTTTGATTACAACAGCAGCGACTATCAATTTTATTGTTTCATCAGCTTGCTGAGGGCGAGCTTATATTTCAAAGCTTTTGCGGAAAGCATAATCCGGGGACTAGGTCAGTACTTCCATACAGCAGAAGTCCCGGGATAATACCCCAGATATCACTGAGCATAAAGACCTAGTATCTCAGAATAAGGGACCTTTCAAACAAGATTTCAGAGGTTACCTATATATCCAAGAAGTTGTTAACCCACAGAATAATCAAGTTCGAAATTTTAGGTTTATATCTCATCATAATTTACTAAATGTATAAAAACCTACTGGCATATCCTCAGTAAGATTGTTTATCACATTTTAATCTTTCCAATTCTTTAGCATGTTGTGACAGTCCACCGATGTACTATCACTTCCTCTTTTCTCAACAAAACTCATTTTTGATTTTATCATGTTTTTGTATTTTTCAAATTTTTTAATGTTTTTGGATTTTCTGAAATTTTTACTCCCCCTAAAATTCTAACACATTAAATAGAAATTTGAAATCAACTAAGCTCTTGACCCAATTGTAAAACCAAACTGTACAAAAACTTGACAACTGACATCGAATTACATCAATTCGCCATCCACTAGGCATAAACAATCCGAGCTCCCCCTTTCAACAAACCATTTTCTCATTAAGATTTCAAAACACTTAAGTGTGTTTTAACCAAAATGATTTTTCCGGAAAATGAGTTTGTTTTTACCAATTCTAGATTATCCACTTGTTAAGTACGGGGATGTGGTTCATCAACTTGTCTGTTTACCCATGTGTAGTAAATCAAGTACAAATTAATGTCCCTGATTTACCGTATTGCATTCAAGCAACCTCTGTACCAATTGTAAGATCACAAACAATACCACTTGTAGGTATAACCAAACAATATCAATTGTAGGAATGTTACGTCTACATGAATCATTTTACCAATCAGGATGCCGATTCCTGCTTCACACTTACCAACCTGGAAGCTCCGGCGTAGTCCTTTAACCTGTAATATTTGAATACTATCAAAAATTTTCATACAAACTCATAAAACATGAATGATGCCGATTCCTGATCCACGATATAAACTTGGGATCTCCGGCATAGTCCTAAGACTTTAAGGGAAACAAACTTCCATCCAAGTCTTCTCAGACTTGATGGTTTTCAATTCTTGCGCAGTGGGGTTGTATGTTGCCTTTTTGGTTGCATAAAAATCTTTAACCCCCTTTGCTTTCCCATTAAACATTTTCCCAAAAATTTTCTTTACACTCCCATTGAATGTTTTCTCGACATCAAACTTAGTTTTCTCTGTGTAAAACTGATTCGAGATATCAACTTTTCCAACTTTCTGTTTAACCTCTTCAAATTTCAGTGATGGAAACTCATCATCATTCACTGAAATTTTTACCTCACCTTGTGGCTCTTCTGGCTTTTTGGAACCAGATTCATCGCCGACTTTCTCATCAACCTTCTTAACAACCCACACTTGGTTGTCTTTCTCTTTCTTTTTGTAAAAATTCTTTTTAGAAGACTCACCAACCTCATAAGTTGAGTTTTCAAAAACTTTAAATTTTTCGATTGGTGGTTTGATGTGCTGAAAATGGGTTAATTAAAAACAACTAAAATTACCCTAATTCTAGACTCTCTAAGTTTTAAATTTATAAAACTAAGACTCTCTAAACCCTAAACCACACGACCGGAAAGTGTACCGATCGATGCAGTATAGCCTAAGGAAGTCCGAGTATCGAACCCAAGAGACTCTACTAAATTACGCTAACGACTCTATCTAGACTTAGACTGACACGGACTTTAACTAATTGTTTATTTGATGGAGGGGGGTTTCTAAAAATCCTAAAAATATAATTAAAATTATACTAACTAGACGAACTAGACGCGAACTCGAACGAAGGTTTTGACCAGAGATGATGAAGACTACCTAGGCTAGACGCAAGCTAAACTCAGAATGGATTTCTATTCGATAATTTTGTGGTGTGGAACCGGAATCTTTAGATACTAAACCTATTAAGACACCACTAAGCCCCTCAAACACTCTCAAGGTGATTCTTATGGCACTACCTAGGCTGTTACGCTCACCGGTTTTCTAGATTTCTTTTCCGTCCTCTAGTTTCTTGAAAGTGCTTATGTAAGACGCTCTACCTTTCAGCGCGAACGTCTAAAGCGACAATGGGTTTTAATCTTGGCTTAATAGACAATGGAATGTTAAGTCCTTATAACCAAACCGAGACCTATTAATATCCTCGAGCCTTTCAGCGACGAGTCTAGCAGAACACTTGATTTGACAATGGGTTTTAATCTTGGCTTAATAGACAATGGAATGTTAAGTCCTTATAACCAAACCGAGACCTATTAATATCCTCGAGCCTTTCAGCGACGAGTCTAGCAGAACACTTGATTTTATTTAATTACCGAATATTACTTCTAAGGTTACTTACTAGATTTTCACCCTAAAGGATTAGAGATTTATTGTGTGATATAGACACTCACCAAAACCTAAAACCCTAGCCCGACCCTATTCCGTGATAAAGACCGTCACCAAGAATCGAACGAAGCAATAAACAATAATCAAACAATCACAAGCACGCATATGCACCAAGTTAAATTCCCATAGCTTTTACAGTACAAGAAAGATCCACAGCCACGCCAAAAACCGAATAAAAATCCAAACTTTATTTAAACCATTGTCATGCCTAGGTAGTTAAAGAAGTCTAGCCGAATATCATAGTCAAGAACAAGAAGCAAATCTCAAATAACAAACAATTCATAATTATGAGTTCGAATAACATAAAGTATATCAAACTAATAAATTAATTATTTGCGAACACGGGATTGAATCTTGATCGTGGCTTGAACCCTTGAACCCTTCTTCTTTTCTATCGATATTGCCTCTGATGTTCGTCTTCACGTCTGATGTTGTCCCACAAAAATCCCTTGTCCAGCCGTCTGATCTCCTCTTCTCCTTCGTGATGTCCTCTGTTGATATCCCCCCTCTCTATGCTTTGCGCCCAAGTAATCTAATTGCCGCCTCCTTCTGTTCGTCTTTTGGGTTCGGTGCATTCAAGGCCCATTCTCATATTTGATCATGTTATTAAAGTTTATATGGGCTAGGCTTCTAATAGGCGGCTAAAGGTGTGTGAGAGCCTTGCTTTTCGAAACTCCAACAGCCCAGCAAATAAATAAAACCTTCGGTCAACAAATTATGCTTTTGGTCAACCACATCATCACGAGAACAAACAATTCCCCAATTCCTTTCTTTTGATATTCTTTTGTCATGAAGGAATTAATTAAGTTTCACCATCTTTACACTTTTAGTCCCTCGCCTTTAATAAACTGTCTTCTCACATTTCTTAATCCTTTTAACTTTAATCCCAAATACATTTATATTTTGTGGTAGCCCTCTAACTTATAAAATAGCGATAGTGATCTCGGCCCACTCACAGAAAATAGCTGCAATTTTTATTCGGTCCCTGGCCTTCCACTCTACCCAACTGGCTGGTCATTTCCATATTACTTGTTTTTGCTTCATTTGCACCAGCACCTAGCAAAACACAAAATAATATAATATAATACTAAAAACTAAAAATAATAAATAAAAACTATACAAAAATTATACAATTTACACGGGACAAATATGTGTATTTTACCACTTATCAAATATCCCCACACTTAACCTTTTTTCGTCCCCGAAAAAGAATTATGCAAAACGGAATCATAGTCGGAATAATCATTCGGGACAAAAGCTTAAATTACTTATTAAAACTGAAACTTGTGTTAGCCGCGATTGCAAGTATTTCGATCCTCTTAAACCCAAACCCGGTTCCAAGCCCTTATCATGCAATTTAAGTTCAAGTACGGCCAATCTACCTAGGGTCTCACACTAAAAATCGCAGGCCCATCTACTCCCACCTCAAACTTATAGGACAAAAGGAACGATCACTGGACCAATTCCCAACCGTTTTATATCAAAACCAGGAGAGTTCACGATCAAATTTTTTTCCATTTTTTTTTCTCTTTTTTTTTCATTTTTTTTTCCGTGAGTCTAGACGGTGCTTTCCCAAACCAAGAGGCAATCCGGCTGTAGAGTCGCTATCCCCAACCACAGACTACTTAGTTTCGGTACTTTTTATTATTTTTTTCTTTTTCTGCTTTGCACGGTCGATTTCACACACCCTAGCGGTAATCCGGCTGTAGAGTCGCTATCCCCAACCCAGACTACATAGGAATGGCTACTTTCATTTAGTTTCTAGCTCACTTTTCATTCTATTTTTTTTTTTCTTTTCCAACGAGATAATGACCAAAAACTCTAACGATCTTAGCTTATAACGGCATCCCTTATACTATTATTGGCGGTTTCAATTTCCCCACTTTTCCTAGATGAGAACCCACTAGTAGACCGACAATTAGGTAATTTTAAGATTAAAGGAACCCAGAACCGAATCGAGCCTACCCGCACATCCCAAACTAGACACAAGCTCAATTATTTTATCTCATATTATCATTATTTGAACCCGAACAAAAACCCGACTTTTCTATCATTTTCCGTTTCTTATTTTGCAAACTTCTTATTTCAAAAGACATTTTCTATTTTTTTAATTTTTTTTTAATTTTTTTTTTATTTTTTTTATTTTTTTTAAGACTCAAGACACTACTAACTAGACACTAAACGATAGTTCCCATCCCCACACTTAAACTCTACATTGCCCTCAATGTAGGATGGAAACCGACTCAAAAGACTAAAAATAAATAAGAAATAAAAACAAGGGCAAATCGGAAAGGACTTAGCTGGTTAATAACGCGTAAGCTTCAAACTCTCGTCCAATCCAGCTCGATCGTATAGCATTTCGGTCGCGATCGGCTTTGACTCTAACTGGTACATTTGATAAATGCTTGAAATCTGATAAGCAGCTCCAAAATCACCCGAATGGAGATTGAGTACGGGTAGTACATATTCAAACCTGCATAACAAAAACAAGCAAAAACCAAAGCAGTACCGACTCTAAAAAAATGACTTAACACTACTAAATTAGACTCATGATACAAAATAAAAGACTCAACATACAAACTCTACAAACTACCGAGAATCCACCGAATAAATAAATTTACAAACTCTACAAAACCTCCCCACACTTGAATTTAATCAGGAGGCTTTTCCTTGACTTGAACCCGGTCTAACCCGTTTAATTCCACCCGGTCCTCAAAAATAGTTAAAAATTTATTGGTGGAATTATAAAATATTTTAAAAATTTGAAACGGGTCAGACCACCAAAACTTAAACTTACCTCGAAGAAACCGGATGCGTGGCATGTAATGAGAAGACTGATCATGTTTGAAATTCAAAGGCTTTTCCTTCTTCTTCTTGTTTAACCCTTCGGTCCTCTTCCGTTTTTGATCTTTTCTTTTTTCGTTTCTTTGCCCTCTCCCGTAGCTTTTCTGATTTTTCAGGTTCACCTATCACTAATACCATGGGCCAGTTGTGGTGTTCTTCTTCTTCCACCACTCTCGCAGGATGATCCCCACACTTAGTTTCTTCGTCTGGTGTAGGTTTTATTACCTCTCTCAGTTCACCTTCAAGTAGAGCATCAAAGTATGCTATATCCCCATCAGGATCCAACACTCCTACCTCTTCATAGACCGGTAAACCATCTAATTCTAACTCTAAAAACTCATCCTCCCCAGACGACTTAATTTCAACCTCTTCAATTTCTTCCTCTGCACCAAACATTAACTCAAGGGAGTCTCCTAAATCCACTTCCTCCCCCATTACTTTTTCTTTTTCCACTTCATCAAACATCCAACCAGTGGAATCCCCCAATTCCACTTCTTCTTCAATTACTTTTTTCTTAACTAACGACCTTTGATACGCCGCCCATTCTTCTTCATCTATTTCATCATCAGAGTCACTCCCGAAGTCATATATAATACCCTTCTGGACCGGAGGTGGGACTTCGTCGTCCATTATCGTCTCCGTGACTGGAATGATCTCCTCATCTGACTCTTCTTCTACTTCCTCTAGCTCTGTCACACCCCAACCAATGGCGGAAACATCGGGATGAGACGAAGTGTGAAGATTGCTCGAGACATCATAACGCTAATAATTGTGACAAGTATTTAAATAATCATTTCATTTCATTTCTAAAGAATCAAGTACAAGGTTTTGAAACAAAGTACAACAACATGAATAATAAAATGATACAATACAAATACAATTCTTTCTAAGTGGGTATCTAAGCATCCTACTAGATTCCATGCATCGTTAACATCCACCTGTAACATATTAAAATAAAGTTCAATGCAAAAGCAAAGGCGAGTATACAAGTTTGATACGTACATAGCAAAAGATAAGTTTTGAACAATTCCTCATAGCAAGCATGTGATTCAAGATAAGCCTTTAAATATGGTATGTGTCTAACATATCAAACCAAAAGAGACGCAACATGCTCATGACATAACCTCAAGTCTACGGGCGAGTCGTCAATCCTATAGCGCTACATATGTCACGGTTAGGTTCGTACGAAGTTAATGATAAGTTCAACACATAAGAATCACCCAAGTTTAAAGTATCAAGCCATCACGTATACAAGCATGTTATAGGAATGTTCATGTGTTTAAGCAAAATGTTCATGTGTAAGTTTTTGATAAGTAAACATGTTACACCCCAAAAGTGGTAAAAGTAAAAAGGGGGAAATACGAGTATACTCACAAAGTTTGCATATGCTTTCCAATTATCCAATTATTGACGAGTTGATGAGGTTGGAAGATTGAATGTGTAGGGTTAAAGTTCAAGTATGCTTAGAGTCGAGATTCGGCATTCAAAACAACATAAAAAGTAAGATATGTGAATAGCATGTGAAAATAATCATCTTCAACACTTAACACTTGTATGACACTTGGTAACCACAAGGGTTATGATAATGTTTTCATGAGTTGAACACCCATAAGAATCACAACAAGGTTTAGGTCTTAGGTGATGTTCTACTACTTTAACATATAAACATGAGTTCAACATCAAAGGTTCGAATGAGTGTATATATATATCTAGGTTAAGTACTACATATTATTTAGTCCAATAATTCAAGTAGGAGGTAGAAGATTAGAATCTTCATTTAGGCACCTCGTGTTATCATAGATGTCATGTATGTGGTAGGAAGGACATACTTCCCTTTAGGAACCCCTTGAATGTTCACCACTTCACTTGGTGTAACAACAACCAAGGAGGGTCACGAACTAGGATTTGCACAATAACATAAACAACCTAACTATAGAGAAATCATCAAATCACGTGAGGATTGTATGTAGGACAACCCAAGTTGTTCCCTAATCACTCATTCATCAAGACCTAAGCTTGACATGATTTGTGGGTTGAAATCATAGACAAAACACCAAGTTTATGAGGTTTAATCCTCTGATTTTAAATGTCTCAACCTTGTTTTTAAGCTTAACCAACCATGGGATAAGTTGTAAGCATTAGGACATAGGTATGAGATGTGTTGAACACAAGTTACATAGGTTTAAACAAGTTTTTAATGAACATAAAAACAAACAGAAAGTTTATGGACGATTTCGGGGCATTTCCAGGTCTGATTTCTCCAAGGAGAAGTCTAGGAATCGAACCCCATGATTATCCAAGTAAGTAGGAAAAAGAATCAAGTGATTTCGTTAAGAAATGAGTGAGTTATGCTCATTTTCGTGAAGGGGTGTCAATCTGCTCGAACCTTTGCTTTCAGCTACGGTTTGGAGGATGTTTTGAGAGTTTTTAGTGTTGCAAAAGTGGTAGAGAGGCTGGTTATAAGTGGTATTTATAGGGGGAAGGATTAGGGTTTCAATGGGTTGGGCTTTGGAAGTGTTTAGAAGAGGTTACACCTTGAAACTAGCCCACAAAACCCAACTATATGGGGCTAAATTTTGCTGAATTGGGGCTGCCATATTTCTTTATTTTTTTATTTTTTTAAGACATTATAATGAGTAATTTTGTTAGTTAAGTTGTGTAATAATATGCAACAATGTTTCCCCTAACTTGTAACAAGGTGAAATATGAAATAAAACATGATTTAACTAGGTAAAAAGTGTAATGTACAAGTATGTAACATGTTTGTAAGTGACAAGTATATGTCACATATTAGATGATTAACCGTTGTATAAATAAGCATATTATTAGGGGTTTTTAGGTATCAACAATTTAAGGACAAGCATGGACATGCATCGTGAATAAGTATCGTATAAGTATGAATTACAAATAAGGATTCGATGTACAATGAATTCGAACGTATGAACATGTATGAATATGTAGATGGTGAATTTAAAGAAATACGAATTTTATTTATGATCCAAGTCTCGGATTTACAATGATTACAAGGAAAGAACGATTACAAGAATACAAAGTTTCCAAAAATAGTTTTACAAACGATGGTTTCTAAATATTGAAAGTATGAAAACGCGGGGCGTTACAGTCTCCCCTCCTTTAGGAAATTTCGTCCCGAAATTTATTCAAGAGGTAGACTTGAAGAGTTCTAGTAAAAATTTGAGACTTGAAAATTTTGAAATGTTTCGAAAGGCACAAAACTTTGGGAAAATAAGTTTGTAAAATGATTTGTCGGGATAAAATGGCTTTGAGGCATAAGCAGGGGTAAACGTGGATAGGTAAAAATGATTTGAAATGGCTAAAATTAGAAAATCGGTTCTAAAGGTAATAAGGTAAGTTAGGATTCGAATGCTTGAGTGAGCTTGATTGTGACCAAGGCTCGTATGACAGGAAGGAAATAGGAGCATGGGGCGAACAATTGACACCAAAAGAACGCAAGTATATGAGTGATATGGGTATTAGATAGATGAAAGTTGCATGTTAAAGATGAAGTCTCGTCATGGATAATCGGACGTAATGCGTTTGTGAGTTGTTTAAAGCTTGTATTAGGTCCAAGAGGTCTGTAAAACACTGAATTTCTCATGGCACGTTTTACGAAAGTTTGGTAATATGGTGAAAACACTTATATATAGGAAGTACCAGCGGCGTATCCACCGTGTTTTGACCATGTTACATCTGTTTCGTCTTCGGTGTCATGTCACGTTCTGTGCATTACCATACGCAGTAGCACACTCTATGGTTCTCATACGCCTATCACTATAATCCCGTGTGCACCCGTGATTATTTTGATCGTCGCATGATCCGCATAGCTTGTACTAGTTGTGTATGAATCAGGGTATACAAAAAAATTAGAATGTGCACGTACAAGGATATAGTATATAAGCAAGTCCATGCTTAAGTATGTGTGGGACCCACGTAAGCGAATCCCTCGGATTCCGCTCGCGTACGGGTACGAATGTATGAATCATGAGTATAAGCAAAATTATGAGCATAAGTATAAGTTTAAGTATGAATATACACGTAAGTATGGGTATCAAACGTACGAGTAGTATGAGTATACGTGTAAGCATGAAACGTATAAATATAATTAAAATCATAAAACGCATGAGTACAAGTATGAATACGATTACAAGTATAAGCATAAAATGTGTTGTTATGAATATGAGTGAGAGGGTGAGTACAAATACTATTGATTACGTATATAGTATTAATTGAAACATGACAAAGTTACGTATGTAAGAGTGCTCAAAAGGTTGAGTATGTAGATACGAACGATATAAGTGGAGTTGTCGTGAGATAGTGACAAAAACATGTAGGATGATATGCATGTATAGTTGTTTAAACGAAACGTTAAGTTTATTGAATCAAATTTATATTAAGCTTGGTTTGAAAGGTAAAATATAGTTTGCATATGTAAGAGGATATAAAGTACTTATTGGTCATGCATATCGTATTTTGTAATGAATGGAAATGCTACCTTTGTTTTAAAAGAGTGTACGAAATCCGAAGATGGTCGGCCCCCATGAAGTCTTCTTGCCCACGTGTTTTGGAAAATAGGTGTAGGAAAAGGTCTTCGAAAAAGTAAGTTCGTTTCATCAAAACAAGAAATTTTGGAGTTTTTGTGAATACGTCGATCCTTGGAAAAGGGGTTTATCAAAGGTCTTAGTGTTCATTTTAAAGGGTTTTGACAAATGGTTCGTTGATGTTGGAAATATTCTTTGGTAAAACGATCTCATAATATCTATAAGATCCTATAAGTAATTGAGAAAGGTTGGTATGGTTTCAATTAAGAATGGAAGTCTCTAGTATGACGATATAATGTGAGCAAGTTTTAGTGATTAAGTCGAATATGAAGTTCATGGGCAAGAGTTTCGTTGGACCGATTCAATTGATAGGTAGCATTTCGTAAGGTTTTGGAGTTCGAGTAATAAAACGTTTTAAGACATGATTAAGAATCTCGTGTATATGAGTTGAGTGAAAATAGGTTGTAGAATAAGATGTACGTTTGATAAAACAATGTATTTTGAAATCGGTATGAGTGGGTATTTTTAATAATGATAAACAATTTGGGTATAAAATATGATCGAGTTTGCATAATAAGATATTTTGAAGAGACGTTTTGGTAACGATCACCTAGGTAAGGGAATCACCCCTAACTCGTTGGTGAGGTCGTTCTTAAGAAAAGGGGAGTGGAGTTAATCGTCAAGGTAAGGAAATCACTCCAATCTCGATGATATCCCTCCACTAGTTGTTACAAGGAATATGAATTTAAATTATATGAAAATCATGCATATATAAATGTATCGAAAAGGTTCGATATGTTGTGCGTGTGAAAAGAGAAATCAAAGGTAAACTCGAGGTTGAAAGATTGCATCGTATAAAATGAACAATAGAAACACATGTTTGACCAAAGTTTGGAGTGTTCCAAAACAGAACTTTGACTAACCAAAGTGGTCGAAAAGTCTTTTGAATTTGAGGAGCATGCTTTGGCCTAATAGGTAAAATACTCTCGCCGACAAGTCGGTTAACGGTATTTACCCTTCCGGTTACTACATGTCCCAAATCAATCGAAATTTCGAGACTTGGCGGGATTTATGAAAAAAACGCCAAGGAGTGGAACTAGTCGACAAGGTGCGGGTTTCACCCCTAACTTGACGATTCCGTATTCTAAGTGTAATTGGTACTCGTCGGGTCAAAATTTAATTTCGACGTGTTGACGAGGGTCCACTAGGATTTGAAATTTGAGATTTACCATTAAGATGTGGATTTCACTCCTAGCTTAATGGCGATATCTCGTGTAAAAAAAAGAATAGGTAGATTGAGAGTCGTTCACCAAATTGTGGGTTTCACGCCTATTTTGGTGAATTCGTCTCATTTGTACAATATGAGTGTTGTCGGATTTAGAATAATCGAGTAAAATGCATGAGGGAAGTGTATGTCGAAGGAGATACACAAACAAGTGTAAACACATAGGAAAGCATATCAAGAATGGTACTTAAATAATGAAATGATAAAACAAGTATTAACACATAGAGAAATATGTCAAGAATAACACATAAAGAATCGAACAACGAACCAAGTGTTAACACATAATAAAACAAGCATTAATGCGTAAGAATAACATGTCAAATATTACACATGAGTAACATACATATTTAAAAGAGCATAAATAAGTAAAAAATAAAGTATCATGTAGTAGCCCAAGCAAAGCATACGAATAAGGCTCTAAAACTATAGACTAGGTGAAAGCATTCCTACTTTTCCTAATTCCCTATAGTTATGGCTCTGATACCAATATGTCACACCCCAACCAATGGCGGAAACATCGGGATGAGACGAAGTGTGAAGATTGCTCGAGACATCATAACTCTAATAATTGTGACAAGTATTTAAATAATCATTTCATTTCATTTCTAAAGAATCAAGTACAAGGTTTTGAAACAAAGTACAACAACATGAATAATAAAATGATACAATACAAATACAATTCTTTCTAAGTGGGTATCTAAGCATCCTACTAGATTCCATGCATCGTCAACATCCACCTGTAACATGTTAAAATAAAGTTCAATGCAAAAGCAAAGGCGAGTATATAAGTTTGATACGTACATAGCAAAAGATAAGTTTTGAACAATTCCTCATAGCAAGCATGTGATTCAAGATAAGCCTTTAAATATGGTATGTGTCTAACATATCAAACCAAAAGAGACGCAACATGCTCATGACATAACCTCAAGTCTACGGGCGAGTCGTCAATCCTATACCGCTATATGTCACGGTTAGGTTCGTACGAAGTTAATGATAAGTTCAACACATAAGAATCACCCAAGTTTAAAGTATCAAGCCATCACGCATACAAGCATGTTATAGGAATGTTCATGTGTTTAAGCAAAATGTTCATGTGTAAGTTTTTGATAAGTAAACATGTTACACCCCAAAAGTGGTAAAAGTAAAAAGGGGGAAATACGAGTATACTCACAAAGTTTGCATATGCTTTCCAGTTATCCAATTATTGATGAGTTGATGAGGTTGGAAGATTGAATGTGTAGGGTTAAAGTTCAAGTATGCTTAGAGTCGAGATTCGGCATTCAAAACAACATAAAAAGTAAGATATGTGAATAGCATGTGAAAATAATCATCTTCAACACTTAACACTTGTATGACACTTGGTAACCACAAGGGTTATGATAATGTTTTCATGAGTTGAACACCCATAAGAATCACAACAAGGTTTAGGTCTTAGGTGATGTTCTACTACTTTAACATATAAACATGAGTTCAACATCAAAGGTTCGAATGAGTGTATATATATATATCTAGGTTAAGTACTACATATTATTTCGTCCAATAATTCAAGTAGGAGGTAGAAGATTAGAATCTTCATTTAGGCACCTCGTGTTATCATAGATGTCATGTATGGGGTAGGAAGGACATGCTTCCATTTAGGAACCCCTTGAATGTTCACCACTTCACTTGGTGTAACAACAACCAAGGAGGGTCACGAACTAGGATTTGCACAATAACATAAACAACCTAACTATAGAGAAATCATCAAATCACGTGAGGATTGTATGTAGGACAACCCAAGTTGTTCCCTAATCACTCATTCATCAAGACCTAAGCTTGACATGATTTGTGGGTTGAAACCCTAGACAAAACACCAAGTTTATGAGGTTTAATCCTCTGATTTTAAATGTCTCAACCTTGTTTTTAAGCTTAACCAACCATGGGATAAGTTGTAAGCATTAGGACATAGGTATGAGATGTGTTGAACACAAGTTACATAGGTTTAAACAAGTTTTTAATGAACATAAAAACAAACAGAAAGTTTATGGACGATTTCGGGGCATTTCCAGGTCTGATTTCTCCAAGGAGAAGTCTAGGAATCGAACCCCATGATTATCCAAGTAAGTAGGAAAAAGAATCAAGTGATTTCGTTAAGAAATGAGTGAGTTATGCTCATTTTCGTGAAGGGGTGTCAATCTGCTCGAACCTTTGCTTTCAGCTACGGTTTGGAGGATGTTTTGAGAGTTTTTAGTGTTGCAAAAGTGGTAGAGAGGCTGGTTATAAGTGGTATTTATAGGGGGAAGGATTAGGGTTTCAATGGGTTGGGCTTTGGAAGTGTTTAGAAGAGGTTACACCTTGAAACTAGCCCACAAAACCCAACTATATGGGGCTAAATTTTGCTGAATTGGGGCTGCCATATTTCTTTATTTTTTTATTTTTTTAAGACATTATAATGAGTAATTTTGTTAGTTAAGTTGTGTAATAATATGCAACAATGTTTCCCCTAACTTGTAACAAGGTGAAATATGAAATAAAACATGATTTAACTAGGTAAAAAGTGTAATGTACAAGTATGTAACATGTTTGTAAGTGACAAGTATATGTCACATATTAGATGATTAACCGTTGTATAAATAAGCATATTATTAGGGGTTTTTAGGTATCAACAATTTAAGGACAAGCATGGACATGCATTGTGAATAAGTATCGTATAAGTATGAATTACAAATAAGGATTCGATGTACAATGAATTCGAACGTATGAACATGTATGAATATGTAGATGGTGAATTTAAAGAAATACGAATTTTATTTATGATCCAAGTCTCGGATTTACAATGATTACAAGGAAAGAACGATTACAAGAATACAAAGTTTCCAAAAATAGTTTTACAAACGATGGTTTCTAAATATTGAAAGTATGAAAACGCGGGGCGTTACAAGCTCACCCCGCTCTCGAACTAACTCCTCTACTCTCTTTTTATTTCTCTCCGTATATTCAGCCATGCTTTCCAGGGTAGCTTGATTTTGCGCTATGAACTGCGCCATTTGTGTCATTGTCTAAGCGAACATCTCTTCTATCCTACTCATACTACCCTCAAAACCTCTATCGCTCGTCTGAACTAGGTTACATTGCGGCTGCTGATACAGATCATTGTAATATGGCCGATTATCATAACCTTGCAAAGAATATCCCTGTGAAAAATATGGTTGCAGCTGCACAACAGGGTTAGTGTAACGTGTGGAGTACCTCGGGGAATATGGACAAAATATAGATATGTGAGGTATACCACAATTTTGACACATAAAAGGGTTAGCGTCATATCGTGCAGAGGACCCCTCATATTGTGGGCACTTAACAGTAAAATGAGGTCCTCCACAAATTTCACACATATTTACAAGACTCAAGAAAAATAAAAGACACGGACAACTAGAATCCTACGACTCAATATACAAAAGCAAGTAGCACGTATATGTCAATTAAGTCCAAACAAAGTAATCAACGCAATCGCCAAAGAGTCCCCGGCAACGGCGCCAAAAACTTGATGTGCTAAAAGTGGGTTAATTAAAAACAACTAAAATTACCCTAATTCTAGACTCTCTAAGTTTTAAATTTATAAAACTAAGACTCTCTAAACCCTAAATCACACGACCGGCAAGTGTACCGATCGATGCAGTATAGCCTAAGGAAGTCCGAGTATCGAACCCAAGAGACTCTACTAAATTACGCTAACGACTCTATCTAGACTTAGACTGACACAGACTTTAACTAATTGTTTGTTTGATTGGGGGGGGGGGTTTCTAAAAATCCTAAAAATATAATTAAAATTATACTAACTAGACGCGAACTCGAACGAAGGTTTTGACCAGAGATGATGAAGACTACCTTGGCTAGACGCAAGCTAAACTCAGAATGGATTTCTATTCGATAATTTTGTGGTGTGGAACCGGAATCTTTAGATACTAAACCTATTAAGACACCACTAAGCCCCTCAAACACTCTCAAGGCGATTCTTATGGCACTACCTAGGCTGTTACGCTCACCGGTTTTCTAGATTTCTTTTCCGTCCTCTAGTTTCTTGAAAGTGCTTATGTAAGACGCTCTACCTTTCAGCGCGAACGTCTAAAGCGACAATGGGTTTTAATATTGGCTTAATAGACAATGGAATGTTAAGTCCTTATAACCAAACCGAGACCTATTAATATCCTCGAGCCTTTCAGCGACGAGTCTAGCAGAACACTTGATTTTATTTAATTACCGAATATTACTTCTAAGGTTACTTACTAGATTTTCACCCTAAAGGATTAGAGATTTATTATATGATATAGACACTCACCAAAACCTAAAACCCTAGCCCGACCCTATTCCGTGATAAAGACCGTCACCAAGAATCGAACGAAGCAATAAACAATAATCAAACAATCACAAGCACGCATATGCACCAAGTTAAATTCCCATAGCTTTTACAGTACAAGAAAGATCCACAACCACGCCAAAAACCGAATAAAAATCCAAACTTTATTTAAACCATTGTCATGCCTAGGTAGTTAAAGAAGTCTAGCCGAATATCATAGTCAAGAACAAGAAGCAAATCTCAAATAACAAACAATTCATAATTATGAGTTCGAATAACATAAAGTATATCAAACTAATAAATTAATTATTTGCGAACACGGGATTGAATCTTGATCGTGGCTTGAACCCTTGAACCCTTCTTCTTTTCTATCGATATTGCCTCTGATGTTCGTCTTCACGTCTGATGTTGTCCCACAAAAATCCCTTGTCCAGCCGTCTGATCTCCTCTTCTCCTTCGTGATGTCCTCTGTTGATATCCCCCCTCTCTATGCTTTGCGCCCAAGTAATCTAATTGCCGCCTCCTTCTGTTCGTCTTTTGGGTTCGGTGCATTCAAGGCCCATTCTCATATTTGATCATGTTATTAAAGTTTATATGGGCTAGGCTTCTAATAGGCGGCTAAAGGTGTGTGAGAGCCTTGCTTTTCGAAACTCCAACAGCCCAGCAAATAAATAAAACCTTCGGTCAACAAATTATGCTTTTGGTCAACCACATCATCACGAGAACAAACAATTCCCCAATTCCTTTCTTTTGATATTCTTTTGTCATGAAGGAATTAATTAAGTTTCACCATCTTTACACTTTTAGTCCCTCGCCTTTAATAAACTGTCTTCTCACATTTCTTAATCCTTTTAACTTTAATCCCAAATACATTTATATTTTGTGGTAGCCCTCTAACTTATAAAATAGCGATAGTGATCTCGGCCCACTCACAGAAAATAGCTGCAATTTTTATTCGGTCCCTGGCCTTCCACTCTGCCCAACTGGCTGGTCATTTCCATATTACTTGTTTTTGCTTCATTTGCACCAGCACCTAGCAAAACACAAAATAATATAATACAATACTAAAAACTAAAAATAATAAATAAAAACTATACAAAAATTATACAATTTACACGGGACAAATATGTGTATTTTACCACTTATCATGGTTCAACATCAACAACTTTTTCTTTCAATTTCTTAGAAACTCCCTGTTTTGCTTTGGCATTTTTCTGACAGTTCCATGCAATGTGACCAGCTTCATTGCATCTGTAATAGGTACGAGTTTCCTTTGGATACAACACTTCAGTTCCATTCCTCTTCTTTTCAGCAAGAAACTCTTGATTTGACTGTCTCTAGAATGGTTTCTTTTGTTCCTCTTCAGCACTTCCTCCTGACACAAATTCTGTTTTTGTTTTAGAATTTTTATCATTTTTATAATTTTCTGGTGGAATAAAACCAAGACCTTTCTTTTTGTAGCTACGATTTTGGTTTGATTTCTTTTGAAAACCAGGACCAGAATTGTAACCTTTTTTCTTGTTTAAACGTTGTTGAACTCTTGAAGTGTACTTTTTAGGTTTTCCAGTAAGATTTAAATCTTTTATTTCAGAAATATTAATTTCTGTCATTTTGAAAACCTTTTTGATCATGTCAAAACGAACACTTCTTATTGGAAACTCTTTTTCAGAGTATAATTTGTCAGAATCATTTAAAGTGTATGCGACTTTGGACTGTTGACTGACGAATTTGACCCTCCAGACTCAGATTTTGACTCGGACTCCTCATCAGTATCCAACACCTGATCGACCACTTTTTTTATTAACTCAGACTCATGATCAGTGTCAGACGAGGTAAACGTGACGTCAATGTTTTCTGGTAATTCATCAGTTGTGTCGGTTTTTAGCTTTATATTGACTGCTTTTGCAAGTTGCTCCTCGTTTGGTTTTCTAGGAGAATATCCTTCCCAAATCGGAGGCGGACACATGTTATAGCTAACAGTCGGTTTCTTACCAGTATCTTTCTTCTTTGTCTTTTCATCTTGAAAAGCTTCCATACCTGCAACAGTTGGGTAAATACGATCAATGAGATAATCAGAACTAGAATAACTTTGCAATAAACGTCTAATTCTCTCATTCTCAATCTTCTCTGTCTCCAACTCTTGCTTCCATTTAGCACTCTCTTCGATGTAGAAGTTGATAGCTTTCTGCTTTGTCATCATCACAGCATTCATCATCGTTAGTGCTTGTTCTCTTTCAGAATTTGTCTTTTGGAGGCCAGTTACTATTTTGTTCAAGACATCATAAGATTCTTTCACATAGTTGAGGTTGAACAGCAACTGCTCCTTCTTCTTCTCATACTCAGCAATTATCTCATTCTTTGCTGCACATTCCTTGCATGCTTCCAAACACTTTGTGCAAGGCTTGATGACTTCAACAATCTTTTCTACTGCGATTGTTTTCACCACTTCAACCACCTTTTCTTCTTCTTTTACCTTTTCTTCTACCTTCACTTTCTCAGTCTCAACCATTTCCTCAGCAACACTTTCAACGTTCTCATTCTGAACAACATCTTCAGTTTTCATTTGTTGTTGTTCTTTAGCAGCTCGTTTCTCCTTCAGTTTTTCCAAGCGATCTACAAAATAGAAATGAAAACTTTTAGGAGAAAGATGAGACTTAGCAACATTGATATGTTTTTCTTCTTCATCATCATTGCTGCTATCATCTGGAGGTGACTGATCAAACTGTACAGATTTTTCAGAATCAGCATCTGATAAACCAGAATCAGATGGTGTTTGATCAAAAACAACTTCCTTTTCTGAACTTGCATCACTTTGTATGTGACAACCGGTGATTAACGGCTTCTAATTACGTAATTAACGAACGTTTATGGCGATAATAAACAGTGTTTAAGACACGAATTAACTTAATTAGGCTACCGGAATGCCTAGGAACACCTGTCTGACTTTACAGTGCACGTACGGTGATTTTCGGGGAACTTGCTGAGCGTCAAACGATAACGAACTGACACCGTACAAAATACTAACAACGCCGTTAATTTCGAGGTTTATACATGTAACATGTACTTATTGATTTCGTTTTGCGAAATTATCATGCTTTTAAACGACACAAAGCGCTAACGTGAACGAAAATCGCGACTACAGGAAGCGCATCGACAACGAAACGGAACCATCATGCGCGCGTATTAGCTTAGAAACTGAAATATTATGACGTATTTAGCTCTATAATCGAATTTGACTGTCTGTAGTCGAGACCGGATCGGAAAAAAAAAAATCAAAACAGCAACGACGCGATTTTATGCGACTTTGACCGTGATTGACGAACGAACGCGCAAACGCGATGACCGTCACGAATTTACGTCTTTTGATTTTATAACAATAACTTACGATAATTTTACTTAGAAAAACGGGTTCGTATTATGATTACGGGCCACTTAGATTCGGGGACTAGGCTTGTGGGCCATGGGCCCAAGCCCAAAGCCCACTAACTAGAACCTAGCGTATATAAGGGTAGTTAAAACCCTAATTCCATTTCTTTGAGACATCATCAGCCGCTCAACATGTGATCCCTCCCAAACTCTCTCAACTACAAACCTTATCCACACTTCACTCTCTCAAAACTCAACCACACACACTCACCTGCATCTCTCATATTTCTCTACACACATACAGACAAATCAAACACACAAGATCACAATCGGACCTCCCTTCCTCTCATTCTTTCTGATCGGCGGCCATAGGTGGAGTCGGTGCCGGTTAGTCGGCCGGCGGGACACCTCCGACACCACACAGTCACAACAACCTTCATCATTTATACCCCCCTCTCTGATAAGCTCCAGCGGCGCGGTGGATGACGACAAGCCGTCGACTCGTGGAAGGAGAGAACAGGAGGAATAAGCTGAAACCGAAGAGAGAGAGAGAGAGAGAAAGAGAAAGAGGTGACAGAGAGAAGGAGGTGCCGGCCACCATACGCAGCGGCGGCCGGCGGTGACGGCGGCGGTGGTTTATTCTCCGACGAAATTCACCGGTTCAGGAGTCTCGGGTGTCTGCTGAGTTAAGTTCATGGCAGTTCATGCTCGGATTTGTTCCAGATTTGGTGTTCGGGTCAACGGGTTCAAGTCTCATCTTTCGAATTGTGGGTTTCGGTCAGCAGAAGTCAACGGTTGGTAAGCAGGAATTTCGGGTCAGATCTTGGGTTCGGGTTTGGCGACTCAGTCGGATTCGAGTCAACTCAAACGTGTTTCGAGTCAAACCCGGTTGACTCGGTCAGCACCCGAGTCAACTCGGGTCAACAGTATCAACGCTCGGTCAACTTGAAGAACTGGTAACAATTTTAGATGTAGCGAGTTTGGATACGTTAGACTTTATTTAGGATACGCGAACCGAGCTCGACCCGACTAACTAACGGTTTTTACATTTAGTGATTTTGTTTCGTATTCAACGTTTTGATATTTAACGGAAAATTTATATAATGTTTGTTGAGTGATTGTTGAATTTTGACAAATAACGACAACTTGAGTTGTCGGGGTTATTCCAAAAACAGAGGAAACTCTGTCCGTTTTTCGTTAAAAATCCAAGATACCAAAACGTAAATCTATTGTTTAAACGACACTTATTGAAATTCGAGCTTTTCTTATAGCATAAATAAGAAGACGTATTTATTTTTTTAAGACGCTATAAGTTAACGTAAACCGATATTTAATCTAAAATAAATATAATTATTTATATTTGTTCAAACGTCCAAACCTAGGAAACTCTCACAACGGAATTACGATTAGTTATATTTCGTTTAAACGTCGTTTTTCGTATAATTATTTATATTTATTTCAAATGTCGTTTATATTTACAAATATAATTCTTTTATATTTATTTCAAACGAGGGAATCCAGAGTTTATATATTCCAAACATTTAGTATACGATACTCCAAGCGTCTTTATAACATAAATATAACAATCTATATTTATTTCAAATATTGCGTATTCGAATGTTTATTTCACACGCCAACTTTAAACGCTTTTGTGAAATAGATTTAGTTGTTATATTTATTTCACGCGTCGACGACTCGAATATTTTCGAGCGTCTTTATAGCAACGGTATATTATCGTATCATATACGACAACTAACATGACGACGTAAGTATAGTTATATAATATATAAATATATTTATGTTCTATACCACTCGAAAACTAAGTCGTTTTTGCTTAGTTTTATCTCGATTATAAACGGGATCAAATAACCATAGATCGGTTATTCTAAGCCAAGCTAACAACACCTTCGTAGAGTCGTTTTATTAACGACTCGGTAGAGCTCGGACACGTAGTTTAGCTATGTTTAAACTAGAAACTAACAAGTTATTCCCTGTTAGGAATACTATAGATGCACGCTAGCAAGTCACATTATTGGAATGACATCACAGAATCACGTTAAGCTAGCTTTGCACAGGAATGTTAAGGTGAGTTCATAACCCCCACTTTTTTTACTGTTTTACATTTTTTTATAAATGTTTTCGGGGGTGGAAAGACATGCAAGTTTTTGCAAAAGCAAACACTATTTTGATGAACGAAAACACATATTTATAAACCATGTTGCAAATGAATTTCAACGAACTCGAAAGGTTTACGAAAGGTTTATACCAAACATACCGGTTTTACAAAACGTGCATGATTTTCATGACTAGTGACGAGAATGTCCTAGTTACAACAACGGGACTGGGTTGGCCTGCGTACGCAAAACGAGACAACTCAGTGAGACCATGTCCCCCTTTTCTTTCAACGATTTGGTTTACAACTTTCGGGGGAAATACATGACAAACTTAGGTATGATTAAGTTATGCAATGAACTCTTAGATCATGTGAGCATAGGCTGTAACTGAGGTGCCATTAATCCTTTTGAGGACCAAGGAACAAAGGTTAGATCTAATGGGTACGGGCGAGCCCCACTCACGGTCCATGGGTGACCACTTAGAGTGCTGTTGTGTCCAGCGTCGAGAGTTCGACACTTAAATTGCCTACGCGGGTTGAGTACCTCCTATGTCGTCGCATATATTAATGTCCTCGCGAAACATTAATGATCAACATGTTCATAGACGCTTTACATACCAACTTACAACACTATAACTTTCAAATGTTTTTTTTTATATTCATTTGACGCAAACTCATAATACTTGTATTTACAAACTTTGATAATGTTTTCAACTTATGTACAAGTAAGAGGACGAGTTGGTCCTGCTTACAAAGACTCTCGTGGGCTAGACTCACAACTTTCATATATCATGCCGAGAAAATGATTTTACTATGCTTTCTCAACAACTTTAAAACCGGTTATCCAAAAGATTTATTTTAAATCTTTTCAAAACAAACTATGAACTCGCTCAACTTTATGTTGACTTTTTCGCATGTTCTTTCTCAGGTTACATTTTCAAAACTATGGAACGGTTGGAGTAGGAGAACCCATGGGAATTCGAGTACTTAGCGGCGTTCTTTTTCGAGAAGTCTTAGCTTATTTGCTTCCGCTGTGCAATGAAGATATCGGTCCAGTCACGCCAAGGCTCTGATATTTCGGGGTGTGACAGATTGGTATCAGAGCCATAGGTTTCAGCGAATTAGGTTTCTGTAGAGATACCCAGGCTCAAACCTCACTTTCCTCTGGGGACTTAGATTATTAAGACTTGAATACATACAAGAAAGCCTAGGACTCGAATGTGGGTTTCCAACCGTTGCCGAAAACAATAAGTCAACTGTTTTGATTTTAAACATGCACCAGAGTTGCGTTGATACGCGATACACTACACACGAAACGATTACACACAGAAAACAAAAACCTTGAGAGTTTTGATAACATACATCTAGGACCTTTGGAGAATTTATGTCAAAATCCATTAAAGGTCTTTAAGTAGGAACTACGACTATTAACTCGGGCAAATGTCATCATATTATGTCGTCTATGCTATTTTACTTACCTGAGCAGGTAACCTACACGGAACGAATCGCTAGTGCACGAGGATACATGGAACTTAAACTATACGTTAGCGGACGTCAAAGTATATCACACACGACTTTCGAGGCAAGGCCTTTGTAAAACATGATTGAGCATGACAATAACGATACTAACCCCGTCAGCGGGAGAACTACTGGTCGAAAGCAGCAAATTGGCAAGTGATCCTGCAAACGACACGAATCACGCTGAGGTACGCTTAAACAAGATTTCACAACGATCGATACTTAGTTTAAAGAGACTCACAACTATTGGTGTTGCACAAGAAGTCACGTGTCTTCGCATTCCCCCTACTTCATTAGTGGCGAATACGATATGTTCGACATTCCATGGTAATGTCACCTAACAATCGACCATCACACGACGTTCCAGGTAAAGTCCTTAAACTTCTTTTGTTGAAATTCTAACTTTTTCATATAGCGAGTAGACTTTCATATTTCTACTCCCCCTAATGATCCTTGCATCACGAAAATTTTCTTCCATAATAGCGAATACTCATTTGCTTCATTCTTGACGAATTCATATGTTACACATGCGCTGTTTGTTAAGCATGTGGCTTCACTTGAAATTGTTGCTTTATCAAGTTCAAATATTATTTCGCTATCTTCACTCCTTGCATTGTGATCTAACTAAACCACATTATTGCATAATGTTGACTCTTTGATATCGAGTCAACGAAACTCGTTGAAACTCCTTTCTTTTCAAGCTACATACATGGTTTTTTTTTTCGTTGTAACCATGGCAAAACTTTCTTGTTGATACATGTAATCATTGTTGGATTATGCTTAACCCAAGTTCAATTGATTGAACTTGCTCGTTATATATATTCGATTCAAGATTCCATATGATGGATTGAAGCCATCATATTCGAAATAATCCCAACAAGCACTTCCTTTGCTTTGAACCATAACAGGCTTGTTTGGTCTTTGACTTCATTGAATCGTTTCCTTGATCACGATCACCTTGTGGTGACTTTTCACAAATTTGAAGCTTGCGCTAACCTCGTTTGCACACATCATGTACGGATTTAGTTATTTATCTATTTGTTTATTGATATTAAATCCGCTTTGTTGATTTATCATATTAAAGCAATCTTGATACAATCGTGTGTTGAGATAATGGTACACAAGTTCATGTCATATTTCGGTATACCTCTTAACGGTTCTTTCGGCATCGATCGAACATTTTGTGATATTCATTGCTTTTCATCTTCGCTCGAAAACATTATTTATTTGTTTCATTTTCGACTGAATATCCTATGGCATTTGTTTGGGGCAAATATTCATAATTACTCCGTTAAACCTTTCATCTGATTTTAAAAACAGGTGATACTTGTTCGATCACCGCTATTATTGAATTATTTCACTCACTACGACACCTTGTGGTGTCGGTATAAACTTGTAGCTTGTGCTAATTACGATCAGTCGTTCATGCGAAACTATATATGCTTTTCGTTTGACTCATCATTTAAATGGTCTTAATGCAACTATGTATTAAGATGATGATACACCAGGTTCGGTTGTATTTCATTTCGGTGTATCCTTGCAATTTTGTGATGTCAACACGTTGGGTTTATTCATTTAATGCTTCGATAGTTGACGAATCATTTTCATGATTCTATCTATTTGAGTTTGTTGATTCAAGTTTCAATCATACTACAACCAACGCAAGTTTCTGTTTGTAGTGAATTCTATTATTTCAAAAATTGATTTGCATATTCTGAACGTTCATTTGAATTCTATTAGACAAAATTCCTCTTTTATTGAACCCAGTAAATCTAGTCACATTGGTGATAGTATCACAACATCTCATTCACTTGACATCGATTTCTAGAACAAACTCAGTTAAACCACTGGGTTCTTATTGATGCAAAATGTCCTTACACTCACGTACTCTGAATGAGTCTTGATTCGATTACGCGGTCATTCACTTTGTTATTATTCAGACTTACCTGCGAACCACACAACTCTGAGGAGATAACATAATCTAAATTTCGAGGACGAAATTTCTGTAACAGGGGGAGATTGTGACAACCGGTGATTAACGGCTTCTAATTACGTAATTAACGAACGTTTATGGCGATAATAAACAGTGTTTAAGACACGAATTAACTTAATTAGGCTACCGGAATGCCTAGGAACACCTGTCTGACTTTACAGTGCACGTACGGTGATTTTCGGGGAACTTGCTGAGCGTCAAACGATAACGAACTGACACCGTACAAAATACTAACAACGCCGTTAATTTCGAGGTTTATACATGTAACATGTACTTATTGATTTCGTTTTGCGAAATTATCATGCTTTTAAACGACACAAAGCGCTAACGTGAACGAAAATCGCGACTACAGGAAGCGCATCGACAACGAAACGGAACCATCATGCGCGCGTATTAGCTTAGAAACTGAAATATTATGACGTATTTAGCTCTATAATCGAATTTGACTGTCTGTAGTCGAGACCGGATCGGAAAAAAAAAAAATCAAAACAGCAACGACGCGATTTTATGCGACTTTGACCGTGATTGACGAACGAACGCGCAAACGCGATGACCGTCACGAATTTACGTCTTTTGATTTTATAACAATAACTTACGATAATTTTACTTAGAAAAACGGGTTCGTATTATGATTACGGGCCACTTAGATTCGGGGACTAGGCTTGTGGGCCATGGGCCCAAGCCCAAAGCCCACTAACTAGAACCTAGCGTATATAAGGGTAGTTAAAACCCTAATTCCATTTCTTTGAGACATCATCAGCCGCTCAACATGTGATCCCTCCCAAACTCTCTCAACTACAAACCTTATCCACACTTCACTCTCTCAAAACTCAACCACACACACTCACCTGCATCTCTCATATTTCTCTACACACATACAGACAAATCAAACACACAAGATCACAATCGGACCTCCCTTCCTCTCATTCTTTCTGATCGGCGGCCATAGGTGGAGTCGGTGCCGGTTAGTCGGCCGGCGGGACACCTCCGACACCACACAGTCACAACAACCTTCATCATTTATACCCCCCTCTCTGATAAGCTCCAGCGGCGCGGTGGATGACGACAAGCCGTCGACTCGTGGAAGGAGAGAACAGGAGGAATAAGCTGAAACCGAAGAGAGAGAGAGAGAGAGAAAGAGAAAGAGGTGACAGAGAGAAGGAGGTGCCGGCCACCATACGCAGCGGCGGCCGGCGGTGACGGCGGCGGTGGTTTATTCTCCGACGAAATTCACCGGTTCAGGAGTCTCGGGTGTCTGCTGAGTTAAGTTCATGGCAGTTCATGCTCGGATTTGTTCCAGATTTGGTGTTCGGGTCAACGGGTTCAAGTCTCATCTTTCGAATTGTGGGTTTCGGTCAGCAGAAGTCAACGGTTGGTAAGCAGGAATTTCGGGTCAGATCTTGGGTTCGGGTTTGGCGACTCAGTCGGATTCGAGTCAACTCAAACGTGTTTCGAGTCAAACCCGGTTGACTCGGTCAGCACCCGAGTCAACTCGGGTCAACAGTATCAACGCTCGGTCAACTTGAAGAACTGGTAACAATTTTAGATGTAGCGAGTTTGGATACGTTAGACTTTATTTAGGATACGCGAACCGAGCTCGACCCGACTAACTAACGGTTTTTACATTTAGTGATTTTGTTTCGTATTCAACGTTTTGATATTTAACGGAAAATTTATATAATGTTTGTTGAGTGATTGTTGAATTTTGACAAATAACGACAACTTGAGTTGTCGGGGTTATTCCAAAAACAGAGGAAACTCTGTCCGTTTTTCGTTAAAAATCCAAGATACCAAAACGTAAATCTATTGTTTAAACGACACTTATTGAAATTCGAGCTTTTCTTATAGCATAAATAAGAAGACGTATTTATTTTTTTTAAGACGCTATAAGTTAACGTAAACCGATATTTAATCTAAAATAAATATAATTATTTATATTTGTTCAAACGTCCAAACCTAGGAAACTCTCACAACGGAATTACGATTAGTTATATTTCGTTTAAACGTCGTTTTTCGTATAATTATTTATATTTATTTCAAATGTCGTTTATATTTACAAATATAATTCTTTTATATTTATTTCAAACGAGGGAATCCAGAGTTTATATATTCCAAACATTTAGTATACGATACTCCAAGCGTCTTTATAACATAAATATAACAATCTATATTTATTTCAAATATTGCGTATTCGAATGTTTATTTCACACGCCAACTTTAAACGCTTTTGTGAAATAGATTTAGTTGTTATATTTATTTCACGCGTCGACGACTCGAATATTTTCGAGCGTCTTTATAGCAACGGTATATTATCGTATCATATACGACAACTAACATGACGACGTAAGTATAGTTATATAATATATAAATATATTTATGTTCTATACCACTCGAAAACTAAGTCGTTTTTGCTTAGTTTTATCTCGATTATAAACGGGATCAAATAACCATAGATCGGTTATTCTAAGCCAAGCTAACAACACCTTCGTAGAGTCGTTTTATTAACGACTCGGTAGAGCTCGGACACGTAGTTTAGCTATGTTTAAACTAGAAACTAACAAGTTATTCCCTGTTAGGAATACTATAGATGCACGCTAGCAAGTCACATTATTGGAATGACATCACAGAATCACGTTAAGCTAGCTTTGCACAGGAATGTTAAGGTGAGTTCATAACCCCCACTTTTTTTACTGTTTTACATTTTTTTATAAATGTTTTCGGGGGTGGAAAGACATGCAAGTTTTTGCAAAAGCAAACACTATTTTGATGAACGAAAACACATATTTATAAACCATGTTGCAAATGAATTTCAACGAACTCGAAAGGTTTACGAAAGGTTTATACCAAACATACCGGTTTTACAAAACGTGCATGATTTTCATGACTAGTGACGAGAATGTCCTAGTTACAACAACGGGACTGGGTTGGCCTGCGTACGCAAAACGAGACAACTCAGTGAGACCATGTCCCCCTTTTCTTTCAACGATTTGGTTTACAACTTTCGGGGGAAATACATGACAAACTTAGGTATGATTAAGTTATGCAATGAACTCTTAGATCATGTGAGCATAGGCTGTAACTGAGGTGCCATTAATCCTTTTGAGGACCAAGGAACAAAGGTTAGATCTAATGGGTACGGGCGAGCCCCACTCACGGTCCATGGGTGACCACTTAGAGTGCTGTTGTGTCCAGCGTCGAGAGTTCGACACTTAAATTGCCTACGCGGGTTGAGTACCTCCTATGTCGTCGCATATATTAATGTCCTCGCGAAACATTAATGATCAACATGTTCATAGACGCTTTACATACCAACTTACAACACTATAACTTTCAAATGTTTTTTTTTATATTCATTTGACGCAAACTCATAATACTTGTATTTACAAACTTTGATAATGTTTTCAACTTATGTACAAGTAAGAGGACGAGTTGGTCCTGCTTACAAAGACTCTCGTGGGCTAGACTCACAACTTTCATATATCATGCCGAGAAAATGATTTTACTATGCTTTCTCAACAACTTTAAAACCGGTTATCCAAAAGATTTATTTTAAATCTTTTCAAAACAAACTATGAACTCGCTCAACTTTATGTTGACTTTTTCGCATGTTCTTTCTCAGGTTACATTTTCAAAACTATGGAACGGTTGGAGTAGGAGAACCCATGGGAATTCGAGTACTTAGCGGCGTTCTTTTTCGAGAAGTCTTAGCTTATTTGCTTCCGCTGTGCAATGAAGATATCGGTCCAGTCACGCCAAGGCTCTGATATTTCGGGGTGTGACATTGTACACTCTCATCTGGATTCTGTGAGCTTTCATTAACATTTTCAGAACTTTCATCAGATGTAACAGACTCTTCATCCACACTTTTCACAGTCTCTCCAATAAACTTCATCCACGTGGCAAACATGTCTGGTTCTCTGACAATTTTAGCAATGAAAGCTTTGAACTCTCCTTTTTCATCAACAAACATATCCCAGCTGAAGCCTTCAGGCAGTTTTTCATCATCTTGATCGACTATACATGCTTTGCTTTCAGGTGATATGTAGTTGTTCCAGTTGAAGTCTACCAAACACGCTCTCTTTGAATCCTCAATCTTCCTACCATGAGCCGTCTGTGATTCTTGCTGTTGACCAACCTGTTGATAAATGGCTTCCTGGTAGTAATTATCTTTTCCAAACGGATTCTGAGCTCCACTAGCTTCCCTGTTCTTGCACTCTCGCTTGAAATGGCCTTTCTCCCTGCATCGAAAACAAGTAACTTTAGATTTATCAAAACCTAAAGTAGATACATGAGCATCGAGAAAGTCATTTCTCCCAGTAATAAGCTTGAACTTTTCAGCTCGTCTGAGAACACTCGCTAGACACCATTTAATGTCCATCAGTTCCATCTCTTCGGCGTCTATTTGATCGTAATCCTCCTTTGTGAGCATAGGATTCCCGATCCGACCAGCCACTAGACCCTCATATGATAGCAATACAGAACCAAGTAGAGCCATGTGGTCTTTAGCAGTTTCTTCTGAAAAACTTTGACCTTCTGGAAGATTTAGAGCGATGTTGCATTGAATCACACAACCATTTCCTGTCTTTGTGCTCTGAGATTGAAAACTTGTATTTGACTCTTTAGGATTGACACTTGGAAATGATGAGAATCCACTGCTGCTTTTGTTTGAACCCTGATCAACCTTTTCTGTTGAATCCCCAGCACTAAATGCAGTTTGGATCTTCGGACTTCTCTCAGCTTCTGGAACTGGAATACTACCTTTATAGTACATCTTTACGTCCTGTTGACCACTTGGACTGTTCATCCTTGCGATCTTTTGCTGTTCCAAATCCTGACTCTCGATCTTTTCAATAAACTGAGAAATTGTTAGCCCATCATAAACACCCGTATTCTTCAGGATCATCAAATACGTTCCCCACTCTTTCTGCGGTAACGCATCGGCTAACTTGTCTACCCACTCTTCACGTCTTTTGTAATACTCAGCATTGACATGGATCGTACTAAGTGGCAGTAGCGTTCTATCAGCTTTTTCGTATCCTCTCCTGGTAAGCTACTGAATAAATCTAACTCTTTCTTGAGCAGTGCCTTCTTGCTCTTTATCATGTTCTCACTACCCTCAAATTTCACTTTAAGTGCATCCCAGATCGATTTTGCAGTTTTGTCATGCTGTAGCAGAATGAAAATGTCTTCTTTGATGGCTTGTTGAAGCAGAGTGGTCATCATCTTTTCGGCTTTGTACATAACCCGTTCTTGATCAGTAAACTCTGATAAATCTTTGATAACCTGCAAATTTGTTCGAGGCAACACATATTTCTTCAGTATACATTCCCAAGACCTAAGATGATTTGCCTGAACCCAGTTCTCGAATCTGTCTTTCCACCCGTAGTATTCTTCGATACTCATCAATTTCGGGGGCTTTTGTGTAGTTCCCATCTCGTTTTCTAAACTCATGGCTTGAACAATGGCAGCTGGACCAGACGGTGTTGCAAACGCGTTATAGAACTCGGTATCCATGATGACTTATCACGTTTTTCAAAATCAGTGACCTTCGAGCGAAATTATAGTGTTCACAGAAGCGAAATCAACCCTGACTTTGGAGCGAAATTACTGATTCTGTTACCCTGGAGCGAAATCAACAACTTCCCAGGAGCGAAATCAAGGGTTTTGGACACCCTGGAGAGAAATCTGATATGATTGCAGCCTTGAGCGAAATCAGATCTTAACCTTTGAGCGAAATCAGAAAGATTTGGCCTCCAGGAGCGAAATCAGAACTGAAATTGGAGCGAAATCAGATTGTAATGAACATCTGGAGTGAAATCAGGTTGTTTCTGGAGCGAAATCAAGCTAACACAAGCGAAATCAGAAAGTGTCCATATGAGCGAAATCAACTCGGGGCTCAATTTTGTCCATTTTTTAGTCCGATTTTAGGTGTGAAACTTTCAGGGATTTGTCAATGTCCAATTGTCTATAATCTGTGAAATTTTGAGCAGGTTTTATCCGTTAAAACTCGTTCTGGTGAAGAAAGAAGGTGTAGAAGTAAGAAAACTCGATGAATTCCAGCTAATCTCTGCAGAACTCCTCCTCCTGAGCTCTGATACCAATTGTAGGATCGTGATCTGACCCGTATGAGTCGTTCAGAGGGGTTCTACTCTGTTTCAGGTGCGGAATAACAAGAAACAAAGCTAGAAACAGCTGATTCTTCACTTTAACTACTGATTGTTTGTATCGGAATGCAGTTACAGTCAGTCTTCACACCGGCAGCACCTCGACGTGGAATACAAGGCAATACATTATTCAAAAATACCATTTGCAAAGCCCCTAATCAGCTGGAACAGGCTGGAAATAGCTGGAACACACTTTCTGCTATCTGGGGCATGCTTACGGACAGTAAGCAGTAACCATACGGTCCGTAAGGACCCTACATGTCAGCCATTTTCGCATTTTGACAGATTTGGTCCCTATGCGCGCATCGTCGTGTTTTGGCACTTCTAACACCCGTCAAACCCATTTTTAAGCTCCATAAGGATGCTATAGCATGGGGAACATGAAACATGCTCAAAAATATGTCGGATGTCGGTTCGTTTGGCCGCACGATTGCGTTGTTCGGTTAATTACGACGGAAGCCGTAACGGATGCGAAAACGATCCAAATTACGCGACAAATGGATTTTTGACAAGCCAATCACTAAAATAAAATATTTTAATGATCACATAAATTTTTGGATGTCCGGATGTATTCAGAACGTAAGTTATGCGCGAAAATGCAAACTTACTTTTTGACGCTTTTAGTCCCTGAATGACCAAAAAGTTTATTTTAGCACACCAAACCCCTCAAAGCCTATTTCTAAGCTATGTAAAGGATATTTAAGGTGTTTTTAACTTATGATCAAGTTCCAGAATGTCTGTTACAGTACAAATCGGCATACTTTCGCAGTTTGTCGAATTTAGTCCGTGTAAGCGAATAAACTTGATTTTGCCATACCAAAGCCTTCAACACTTATTTCTAAGTTATGTAAAGGTTATTTAAGGTATGTTAAGCATAAATTTATGTTCCGGAGTGTTTATCGCGATAAATTGATTACGTTTACGCACCAGTTTGCGTATAACTCTCCAGAAAGCGAGATAGAGTTTGAAATTGAACAAGAATCAAAACATGAAAAATGTCAAACATAAACAAACAAACATTGGGATCAAATAACATTGTTTTATTGATAACTGAACTGTTTACAATGATTACAAGCACATATGTCACAGTTGAGGCTCTGCCCGACGTAGTCGTTGGAGTTTCTGTCTCGGGGAGGGTCTAATTAATGTAAATTGAGTTATTATACTGATGTGTGTAAAATACAACATATAAATTACATCAAATGAGGCATAAAACTAACCCTTTTTTAGTACTAATGTTGGAAAAAGAGTGTTTTGTCTTCCTTTTGTATTTTCAGGATTAAATGAGCTCAAATTAACAAAAGAAGCAAAAAGACAGCTAAATCTAACATAAATACAAGAAAAGGAACATAAGTGGATTGCCCGACCCCTCGACAGTATCCTCCCAAGCAAAACAGAGAAGGCGGAAGACTGAACATGCCCCGTGCTCAGCCAGCACGGGGCCGTGCCCAAGAAGCAGCAGAAAAGACAAACCTATAGAAGCTTCTATTGCCCACCACGGGGTCGTGCCCAGTGAACACGGGGGCGTGGCGAAAGTACTGCAGGCGCATTAATTGTAATTGCGAATTACAATTAATGAGGAGAGAGACTGTCAGACAGGAACGGGGCCGTGCCCAGCCTTCTTTTCAGCCTATAAATAGGAGTGCTTGGTTTCATTGCAACTCATCACTTGGCACACCACCTCTCTCACACTTCATCCACCACCCACCACCACCATAACACCATCATCCACCACCATCATCCATTGTCCATCATCGAGTGTGTGAGTCGCCTCGGGATCCAAGATTGATCGTAAGAGTTCTTGACAATCAAGGCCATGTTTGCCTAAGTCTCTTACATCACTTGGTGAAGACAAGTGTTTAGTATAATACTTTTTATTTTTAATCTTTTGCACTTTTTATTTGGTTTTGGATTAATGACTTTAATAACTAGTTGCTTATGTTGAAGGTGATTCTTCCTTATCGTTTGTCCGTGGTGTCTTGGCATTATTTTACTGTCTATATAAAATAAAAGATTTTCACCATTCATATCTCCACGGTCTATATGGAGGTATGTTGGCTACCTGGTCGGGGGTTAAGGGAACGGTTTGGTAAGGGTCTTGCCCTTGTTCAGCGTTTAGAGGTCCTGCAAGGGACCTGGGTCAAATTTAGTAGGATCTCCTTCAATACCCATAGGTATTGGATGGCGGGGATCCAAACTCTTTGACCCCCTCATAAGTTAACTACTATTAATACTATAACCCGCTATTTAGGACTGTATCCCTGCTGACTCGGACTACATAGTCGAGGGTAACGTCACCTCCAAAAGAGGGGCCTACCATAATTTGCATAAATAACTTAATTCATTATCTTTCAATAATCCGACCCTTTGGGATTGTATCCTTGCTGACTCAAACTACTGGGTTGAGGGTAACGTCGCCTTCAAAAGAGGGGCCTACTACAATAACTAAGATAATCTCTTAAACAAGTGCAAAAGTGCGAAAATAATCAAAGGTTATACTAATACACGAGTCGGATCCAAGTGATTCATCTTGTCTATCTGTTTTTATTTTTATTTTATTTTTCAGCATTTAGTTAGTTTTTATTTTCTTAGTTTAAAAATCTTTTCTAACATTTTGATTTGATTAGACGTTGAGGATAAACCGGTACTAAAAGCTCTTGTGTCCTTGGACGACCTCGGTATCTTACCAACACTATACTACGTCCACGATGGGTGCACTTGCCCATATGTGTGTTTAGTGTTAGTGAATATCGTGTTTTATAAATTTAAAACTTGGTTAAAAGTGTAAAAAGGGCTTAAAATATACATCTGAAACATATACACACTAGCACGCATCAAGTTTTTGGCGCCGTTGCCGGGGACACAAGGATTTTAAGAAAGTTAGGAATCAACGGCCTAATCATATTTTTATTTTTCTTTTTAATTTTTTAGGATTTTCTTAGTTTTTCAGCTTCTGCAGAGCTCAGCACGGGCCGTGCCTACTGAACATGCCCCCGTGCCCAATCATTGGAACTGGCAATCTTATTTTAAAGTCAGACAGTAAGCTGAACACGGGGCCGTGCTCACTCAACACGCCCCCGTGCCCAAGATTCACTTACTGAAAACAGAACCTTAGATCCCGGCGGTTGGTAATTTCTAACACAAACATGAGTGATGGTAATTCTTTTTACTTTCGGCACTCTTATGGTACGTGGTGTCAATTATGTGGAGGCGAACATAAAGAATTAGAATGTTACTTTCTAAACTATAAGCCCCACTATATAGACCCACCGACACCTTATAACCTTAAGAGGGGCGAAAGTAAAAATAATCACTATCTCTCCCTCGAATGCGCCCAGCCAGATATTCTAGGAGAAATGCTCCTTGACGAGTTATTTCAACTAGAAGATCTAATTTTAAATTGGTCAAAAGAGCTTAGGAAGGATTTCATTGATCCACCCCCAAGACGATGACCATGAAGAAATGTTGGGACCACATTCCAACAACCTCGTTGCTCCCAAAAATACCTTCATACCTAGTGAAGACTTGGACGATAGTCGTCCCTGTGCCGATTGTGCCATGAAGGACTCTCCATCGACTTCGTTCGGTGCATACATAGACCTGAGCGATTCGCCATATACCTTCTTTAACGAGAGCCCGGGAAAGGGTTGGACTTGTCCACCTAGAATGAAAATAGGAATTACCCTCACCGACAACCTCTTGCGTTCTAGCCTTAGTCTAGGACAATTAAGGTATCTTAGGCACTTCGGGGTTGTTCCAACCAGTAAGGAACCACCCGATATCAATAAGATCATTAGAGTTAAAGAAACTCCATAAGACAGCTTCCAGACACGGGGCCGTGTCCAGGTCAACACACCCCCGTGCTCACCTAAAAGATTCTCTGCTGATTTTGTCAGAATACGGACAAAATGTGTTAGGATTTCATCTGCACACGAGGCCGTGTCCAGCCAACACGGGGCCGTGTCCAGTGCGCTGTCGTTTTCTTTAAATGCAGCCTGATTCCTGCTCATTTTTGACCACTTCAAAAGATAGAGATTCCTGGGATCTTCACTTATACCATCCTAGGTAAGTTCTAAAAGAAGGTTCCCAAGAACCATCTTGTCCCTTCCACTTTTATTCATTACCTCTTCTTTCAAATTTTTCAAACATTTCCTCCATGAAAGCTTGGAAACTCCATGATTCCAACCTTTAATGTGAAGTTTGTAAGATTATTTGCTAAGGATTCTTGTTTAAAGTTAGTTTTATAACTTTGTTTTAAATTATCTGTGCTTAAAACTCAGCAAGCACAGGGCCGTGTCCGAGGTTCTGTTTCGTAAAAATTTAGTTTTCTTTGGTTTATTTCTCAGAAATGGCAAGCAGAACAAGCGGAACATCTTCAAGAAATAACCGACAAGGGAGGAGATCATCAATGGCGGAAGACTCTCTTGTAAACTGTGTTTACGCTCTAAGAGAGGCTATTGATGAAATGACGGGGGTGGAAGAAGCATTGGTCGACCGTATCAACCATCTAACGGTGGGACTGGAGGGATGTCTCCGAGAGGTGAACCTCTTGCACCAGAGGTTAAACCTTCTCGCCTCCCCGCCTTTGGTTCCTGTAATAACCCAAAGGGCGTGGAACATGGTGCCCGAAGTCATCATTCCAGCCGAATGGTACGCCATGCACCCTGAGCCTCCGCAAAGGGTGGTGCAAGGAGTCCCGGTGAGTGTTCACCCTCCTCCACAAGTTGCTGAGGAAAATGAAGCCGCCTTCTTCCTTCCAAGGGAGATAGAAGAATGGCTTTAAACGACATCTAGGGAAGAAAACCATCGGCCGAAAGTCCTACTATATTGAGAAACTATTCTCGAAATTTTCTTAAAAAGTAGAACTCTTTATGATAACTTCGTGTACCTCCTGACCTAATTAGTTAAGTTTTTATTTTATTTTAGGAATATTATGTATCTCTCTATGGTTTTAATGGAATGATGGTTTTAAGGTTTGAATGGTTCATAATGAATAAAACACACTCATGGTGGTAAAGGATGATAAGGGAAATGAGAAACATGGCCCCATGCACAAGAACAAGGCCACCCGTCAACAATTTCTCCATTACAGAAGGTTCAGCACGGGCCGTGGTGCTGAACACCATGCAGGAAAATGCCCAGTTCAGGTAACTGGACACGGGCCGTGTTCACCAGACACGCCCCCGTGTCCAGGCTTCTGTTTCTTTTCTTTAATTATCGTTACTGGCACCTGAACACGGGGCCGTGCCCGGTCCCCACGGGGCCGTGTCCAGACTGCCAGTAACATAAATTTTTGCTTTTAACACCATGTTACACATTCAATCAACCTAAAAATTTATTTTTGGGACACATTGAGGACAATGTGTAATTTAAGTGTGGGGGGATGCTAAAACCTTGAATTTTGCAAGTCCTAATAACAAGCCTTACACAAAACTCTATTGGAACCGCTAATCACCCCAAATTTTTTCAAAAAAAATTTCATTTTTTTTACTTGTCTAAAGTTTAAATTGGGAATTCTAAGACTAACAAGGTTATATTTTTACAAATTTACAACCGATAGCGTCGTGATAAAAAGAACCAACATAAGAAAATTATGAAACGACATGACAAGCTTAGTTAAAATTCGATTATATATACTTGATCACATAGAAAAACCCATTCCCACAAAAGTGAGTTTTGAGCCTTTATTGAGCATACAAATATACATCTTTACGCTAAATGCTCATTTTTCGTTTCTTGTGTGAATAGCCGCTTGGTTCTTACAACTCTAGAACTTGCCACGACAATTCATTCCCGGTCCTTACCAACTTAAACCCAAGTAAGTAAATGATGGAGGCATTAGGACTAACCCTTTTTCTTTCAACACCATTATTTTTATTTTTCTTTTTACCTACCCAAAAATCCCCCTAGTTAACCCCTTTGAGCCTAAACCTTTTCAGTTCTTACCCCAAAAACCCTTTTTACCCACCAAAAACCCTTTTTATTTTTTTACCCTTTATTTTAACAAGCTCGGTTTTCGTATGACTAAAAAAAATGAAGTTAGAAATAAACAAACAAAGCTCTTAAAACAAAAGCTTGTTTGAAGAAATACTTCATTAAGAATAAAAAGTCACTAAAACAAAATGTTTTACGAAAACCGACGCTTTTTACGCTTTTCGCCCTTTTCTACTAACCGCTAACCCAACTACCCACCTTTAGCCCAAGCCTTCACCCAAAAAAGTCCTCTTGATATTTACAAAGGTAACAAGTTAAAAAGGAGGAGGATTGATTGCTTGGCAAGCTTATGGTAGGAATAAGTTCCATGCCACTCTCGAGTGATTCACTAAAAAGACACCTTCGGCCGAGTGTGAGTGATATCCCCCGTGAGGTATGTGAACTTGTACATAAATGGAATTTTAAAAAGGCATGCTATGCCCAAATAAGTAATTTCTCTTATGAAACATTCTAAATAAATCATAACGAATAGGATTGTAAATAAATAAAAATAAAACCCAATAAAGATCTTGGATTCTCGACACTCTATGACAAGCCCAAAACCTTCTCTTCTACCCATTCCATTTGGGAGTGTAAGCCACATATTAAAGAGTTTTGCTTGAGGACAAGCAAAAATTCAAGTGTGGGGGTATTTGATGTGCGTAAAATGCAACATATAAATTACATCAAATGAGGCATAAAACTAACCCCTTTTTAGTACTAATGTTGGAAAAAGAGTGTTTTTGTCTTCCTTTTGTATTTTCAGGATTAAATGAGCTCAAATTAACAAAAGAAGCAAAAAGACAGCTAAATCTAACATAAATACAAGAAAAGGAACATTAGTGGATTGCCCGACCCCTCGATAGTATCCTCCCAAGCAAAACAGAGAAGGCGGAAGACTGAACACGCCCCGTGCTCAGCCAGCACGGGGCCGTGCCCAAGAAGCAGCAGAAAAGACAAACCTATAGAAGCTTCTATTGCCCACCACGGGGCCGTGCCCAGTGAACACGGGGGCGTGGCGAAAGTACTGCAGGCGCATTAATTGTAATTGCGAATTACAATTAATGAGGAGAGAGACTGTCAGACAGGCACGGGGCCGTGCCCAGCGGACACGGGGCCGTGCCTAGCCTTCTGTTCAGCCTATAAATAGGAGTGCTTGGTTTCATTGCAACTCATCCCTTGGCACACCACCTCTCTCAGACTTCATCCACCACCCACCACCACCATAACACCATCATCCACCACCATCATCCATTGTCCATCATAGAGTGTGTGAGTCGTCTCGGGATCTAAGATTGATCGTAAGAGTTCTTGACAATCAAGGCCATGTTTGCCTAAGTCTCTTACATCACTTGGTGAAGACAAGTGTTTAGTATAATACTTTTTATTTTTAATCTTTTGCACTTTTTATTTGGTTTTGTATTAATGACTTTAATAACTAGTTGCTTATGTTGAAGGTGATTCTTCCTTATCGTTTGTTCGTGGTGTCTTGGCATTATTTTACTGTCTATATAAAATAAAAGATTTTCACCATTCATATCTCCACGGTCTATATGGAGGTATGTTGGCTACCTGGTCGGGGGTTAAGGGAACGGTTTGGTAAGGGTCTTGCCCTTGTTCAGCGTTTAGAGGTCCTGCAAGGGACCTGGGTCAATTTTAGTAGGATCTCCTTCAATACCCATAGGTATTGGATGGCGGGGATCCAAACTCTTTGACCCCCTCATAAGTTAACTACTATTAATACTATAACCCGGCTATTTAGGACTGTATCCCTGCTGACTCAGACTACTTAGTCGAGCGTAACGTCACCTCCAAAAGAGGGGCCTACCATAATTTGCATTAATAACTTAATTCATTATCTTTCAATAATCCGACCCTTTAGGATTGTATCCTTGCTGACTCAAACTACTGGGTTGAGGGTGACGTCGCCTTCAAAAGAGGGGCCTACTACAATAACTAAGATAATCTCTTAAACAAGTGCAAAAGTGCGAAAATAATCAAAGGTTATACTAATACACGAGTCGGATCCAAGTGATTCATCTTGTCTATCTGTTTTTATTTTTATTTTATTTTTCAGCATTTAGTTAGTTTTTATTTTCTTAGTTTAAAAATGTTTTCTAACATTTTGATTTGATTAGAAGTTGAGGATAAACCGGTACTAAAAGCTCTTGTGTCCTTCGACGACCTCGGTATCTTACCAACACTATACTACGTCCACGATGGGTGCACTTGCCCATATGTGTGTTTAGTGTTAGTGAATATCGTGTTTTATAAATTTAAAACTTGGTTAAAAGTGTAAAAAGGGCTTAAAATATACATCTAAGACATATACACACTAGCACGCATCATATACTAACGCGTGTGCATTGTTTAATTAATAGATTATAACCAGGAAATCACAAAGGAAAAACCTAAAGTAGCAATGTGAGTAATCTCCTTTTTGTAAACTGTTTTTACAAAACCTTAGTTATTTTAAATTATAATAGCAGTGATTGAGTCTTTGTAGTTCTTCAATTACTGCCGGTATGTTGGGGTTTTGTATACAAAATGTGGAACACGTTACCATTGGACAAAGAGTTAGCCAATGTGTAATATGACCCACCTGTCAGGATTGACAGTACTGAATGAGTAATTGTGTAGATATAAACATTGTAATCGCTCTCAATACTGTGAAATGATAGAACCTGTTTTGATTAAACTGGGATTCCCTCGCCAGTATTTCTTGCTGATAAAATGTTTTTAAAACGCGTTTCAGGTAACTTAGTGTGAAGTTAATAGAAGCCAGCTGGAGAGCACTGAAGGCTTAGAAAAGTGGCTATAAAAGTTACCTAAATAAAAAAGGAGACTTTGTTTTCAATAATTAGGGTTTATCCCTATAAATGTATTGTAAAGAAAACTTGGGTTTTATCACATTTATCTATTTTAAACATTTTGGTGTTTAACTCTGATAAAAATATTTCCTAACTACGGTCCTGATGAAAATTTCCGCTGCCAAATTAATAAACATCGATACCATCTGACTGGCTCGCGGCTCCCGCTCCCAGGATGGGGTCGGGGGCTGTGACAGAAGGTGGTATCAGAGCCACTGGTTTAAGCCATCTAGGGGTTCTTTTAATACCTAAAACTTAAACCTTATGTTAGGAAATTAATGTGAGAATTTATGTGTTATTATGTGTAGATAAATATTAATATTTATAGTATGATTTTTATGTTTTGAGTTCAGAGTATGAGTAACCAATATAATTAAATGTACCCATAGGCTACCTAGGCAAATGTATTATGTCTCTAATAGGGATGCCTTACTATTAATTGCATTAAGTTGGCAATGATCGCTTATTCTCTAATTAGGTAAGTACCCCATCTACCTAATATATTTATAAGTTAGAATTTTTATATTAATTAAAAGTGCCAATCATGAAAAAAAATTTAAATTTTTAGCCTAAATTTGGAAACTATAAAGCAATGTAAAGTACATTTACGTTGCTTCAACTACTTTATATACATTTTGTACTAGATGTATATAGATGCCTTACTAATTTTTGTTTTGTATATATTTTATTTACATCTATAGTTTTATATACATAGTATTATATATATATTACTACATCCAGTACCTATAGTATAATAGGTATGGACACAGAAATACAAAATGTAAAGTGTATAGTTAATATCAAAACTATATTTGAATGAAACATCTACAATAACGTTTTGAATCCTAAAAGTTTAATAAATTATTAAATATCTATTATGTAACATCATATAAATATCTAATGTTTTTGTATTTAATAAATTAAACATTAAATACAGTAGCATTTAGGTGTATTTAATAATCGTTATTAATATATTAGTAATATAATGAGATACTATTAATTATTTTATATCAATCAAACGAATATAATTAATGTTATAATATTTTGTATAAAAATGACCAATTAAAAAGGTTTTTCACTATACTTGAGTAGAACCAAGTTGAAACTTTCCTATACTCCTTTGTATTAACAACATACCTGTATAGATTTTATTAAAAACAAAAGTTTTATTCTAAATAAAGTATTTTCCTTTGTATTATAACTTATACAAGTGTTGAACCGGTACCTTGACGAACCGAACCAATCTCGACTAAACAATATCGGTGTCGGTATTATCAGAACCGCTACCTGTATTTGTTTTTATCGTTTCTGACCGATGTAAGACACTTGCGTATATCTTTTTGAACACATTACGATTTTTTATTTTTAGCTTTTCCTTTCGAGTGTTATTGCAAGTATCGGTGCCCTGACAATCCGAACTGACAACAATTGAATACCCACTACCTACCACGGCGAATTCCACTAGATAAATTTAAAATACACGTAGTACAGTTTAATATTAAAATATAATACCACCTTATATAAATATTTACTATACATACTTTAATATAAAAATCATAGTAAAATATGAAATTTATTTTTACTAATAAATTAAGGTATATTTAAACACGTAAATATTTAATATTTAATCTTATATATTGGATGTAAGTATTTATCTGTAATATTTAAATAATGTATTTAATTATTTATATTCTATCAGGTGCTTTTCACTTACCATTATACAAATACTTGTTAATACATTTAAATACATTTATTTTAACATAATATAGTAAACATATAATTCCATATTTAAAACACAATGATACATATATTAACATTAACAATTAACAATTAATTATACATTATAATTTTGTAACATGTTTGTGTTTAGTTGGGTTGTAAAGTGTGCATAAGTGTTTTTTCTTGCATTGTTGTACTTCTGTTTTATGGATTTGTGTGTATTGTTTTTCTGCCCGCTTGTCCCACCTACGTGTAACTCCCCCTTTTATTCATCCCACTCTCTTACTGCTGAGCTGCTCATTTATCACACCGGAGAGAGAGAGCGCAACGGCCGACGGAGGGATGTGAGAGAGATGTTGGCGGTTGCGGTGCCCGTGGCGGAGACGCGACGGCTGCCATCGTGGCTTCTTCGACAAGCGCTTTGATTTTGTGGCCTTCTACGACTCTCTTTATGCGGCCACGTTTCCGATTACTTTTTTGGCCACCTTCTTTCATAAAGATCGGTGACCTAGGGTTCTGTCGGGTGCACCTGATAACCATACGATCTTGCATGTACCAAAATCGAGTTGATTGGTGTCATCTGAGCCACCGAGGACTGTTAAGGTAACCGATTTGAAATCTTTTTTTTTTTTTAAATTGGTTAGATATTGATTTTTTTTTTCTCTGCAACTTGCTAATAATCAATAGAGAAAGATGTTGATGTTGATGATTTTAGTGTTGATGTTTCTAATTCGTGATTCCAGTGAGACAAAGATCTCTTCCATGTGATGCATCTGAATGGGTGGCTGTTCTTCTTGCCGATCTTATGCTTTGTTTTCAGGTGATAATTACTTATATTATATTTTATTACATCCAAGAATCAAAATACATTTTAAAAAACATTTGAATACTTATAGGAAGAAAAAGAGCAGGCTCTGTACTTTGATACGCGTCTTAGATTTGTCCTACACCTAAAATTGATTATAGGTTGCATAGTTGCAACAACTTCATGTTAACAGGGCTTTATTGAAGGTGTTGATTTCTTGATTACTGGCTATTTGGATGACGCAAGCCATGTACCTGATTGACTATATATTATCAGGTAGACTAAATTACTTGGAGATTTATCAATCAGATTTGGCCTTCAAGTATGTCGGCATTGTTTTCGATCTGTTTGTTTTATTGATTATTTAAGTTTGTTTGTATGTACCGTTGGATTTAGGTAAGTGTATTACAGGTTTTAGCTTAGATTTGGAAGACGGAAGCATATCAAGATTCAGTTCTTCAACTGCTTATGCCACAAAGGTAAGTTTTTTAGCACATGATATACACTATGTTTGTTTCAAAAAAGAGAGTGAGCATTCCACGAAAACGACCCCCGGCGAACTACCGTTGTTGTCGACCACAAGTATGTTTTTTTGGAAGTTTTGTATTCGTTTTAAATAGAATGAATAAATGTGTGCTGGAATTTTTAGATTGTGAAGATAGCAAGGTTCCTGGCTTGAAAAAATTGAATTTAGTGAGGGGAATCTAAGATGACCTCATCGGTTGTTATCAAGGTTCATTCCACTTCTTATTGAACTTATCTTTTTCGAGCTATAATAGTCTTTTGTGATGGTGCTTATGATGTTGATCTTTCTTTTGCAGTTGGTTCTTACTTCGCTTTTTGCCACGATTTTGGTTAGTATACTGATAGTTGCTACTTCTCGCAAAAGTTTTTTGGTGGTCTAGATAACTCTTAATTTCATTAGTTATATAGGCAATAATTTGACCACAAAAACTATATGCAATACTTTACTTTGTAACTAAGTCACTTGACTTGATTTACTCTTAGTTATTAAGTTATTGTTTCATATGTTTGTTTGGTACGTGACTATGTTCTATAATTGAAAGTATAGTATTCGTATGGTGTGGGTTTTACCAAAATAATTACTTTGGCACCAAATTGTAATCGACCAACAAGTATTTGCAATACTTGGTATTTTATGATAAACTGATACAAATATTAATTAGAATATCAACTTTAGAGACTTATCATTTGAAAGAGGGGAATAACTCTTAACAGTTTTTGGTCAAAAAGGTTGCAGTTGCGGTGCTACCATAGCTGTGGAACCTAGGGTTTGAGCTAGCCCGAAAAGAAAGTAGGGAGAAGACCCCTACATCTGTCACAACTCACAACATCACAAGGTAAGTTCTTCGGTAACCTTCCTGTCTTCTCCGAGTTCGGTTGTTGATTTATGTTTAGTTTTGAATACGGATAATTGAATTGCATCGTTGAAAGTCTGATAAGGGGTGCTACATTGTCGATTTGAATTGCCATCGTTGGAAGTCTGAAAAGTATCTTTATCGCGTGTTAATTTGATTTCAAGTTTTGTGCACATTGAGTTTAGTCAATTTTGTATGGAGAAACTTTCAGTTTAGTCGAAATGGAGGCTATGTGCATCGTTGTGTTGTAATGTACTACCCTGCAGCTCATTTATATCAAATCGTGACTCTTACATCTTGAATATGTGTGTTGTATGCTTGCTAAGCAGGCAACTAATCGGGATTCCTTTTGCTTAAAGAATTCTGTAAATTGACTTTCTTTAGGTCAACTGCATGCCAATTTTGACGGAGGTCGGAGGGTTGAGAGAGAGTTATGATCCAATATATTTCCTTGGATTTTGTTTTTCATAGCTTTTGGTAACATACCTGTTAAATTAGACATCTATTTAGGGACTGTAAGCATGATAAGTTCTAAACATGGTGATTACCATTGTAGTTTCGAATACTTAAGAACCAAACCTAAAACGAACTGTGAATCAAAGCAACTATTCGTGTAATTTAAGCTTCTTTTGTTCGTTTTATTTTTATTATTATTTTCTATGCAATGCAAGGCTGAACCACTAGCTTCTTTTCTCGAATGGGAATTCGTTAACAGTAAGTTTTAATTGCTTTAATCAAGTTTTGATTTTGGAAATTAGAAGTAGATTGACTCTTTAAATATCACATTAAAGATCCTAATTTACAAATTTTTACGAATCAAATGTCTTACCTTTTAGTAATGGAGTTATATGGGGTTATATTATTAATTGAAACTTCTTATTTTATGCCTGTTGGCAGCCCACACAAAACGGCTCGACTGGAACTCTAGGATGAATATAATAGCAGTTGGTGCAGCAAGAGGGTTAGAGTATTTACATGACAATTGAACCCATTGGTTATATATCGGGATATGAAGGGTCCAAATATTTTGCTAGGTGAGGATTATAATGTAAAATTATCGGACTTTGGCTTGGCAAAAGTGGGCGCGCTTGGAGTTGTTTCGACCCGAGTGATGGCCATTTATGGGTATTGTTGCAATTAAGGGACAACTGACTGAAGGTTTTTCTCTTTTTCTATTTTAATTTAGTTTTTTTTTTTTTTTTTAAGTTTCTTTTAATGTTTTAGGTTAGCCCTTACCTTGGAAGGAATTTGGCCTGGCTCACAACAAAAGCATTGAAACTGGCCCCAACCTGTAACTTGGTATGTTTTGTTCACGAGATCCTCTTTATGACATTGATGACATGCTTATATGTTTTTCAAACAAAGTGCAAGTTGATAGAACATTACATGCAAATTAATGTTTGGTGATTAGTTAATTTAAGGTCTTTCAAACTATTTCTACCCAATCTATACCCTTGGTAAATAAATATACAATGTCTACTAAGGGCAAGTATATTGTGTTTGAAGCTGTTTGGAATAGATGAACTACACTGCTACATCTTTGAATTTTTACTTTATAACATATGAAGTTTAAAACTCAAAATGAGTTGTTATGATACCAAGGAAGGCATATAGCACATACAATGCTGTGTAGTGCCAGGCAACTTACTTGACAATTCTGTCCTTATTTTCATGATGGCTTTAAGTTTTGTTTTTTTTTCATTTTAAGGTGAGCAATAGAGCTGCAGAATATTGATTATCACAACACGTCATCAACATCTTACACTGTAATGTTGTTTTCCTTAGGCCATGTGTAGTCATAAAGCCCCTTGTGGGGCGTTATGCGACACGTGTCGTGCCACGTCACACGGGGGCTTTATGGGGCGTTATATCACTAGAGCCCGTAGTCATAAAGCCCCTACCCATCATAACCAAAGTGTAAAATGCAGGGACCAAAGTGTAAAATGCAGGGACCAAAGTGTTTTAATGCAGGGACCAAAGTGTAAAATGCAGGGACCAAAGTGGAAAATGCAGAACATTTAAACCCTTTCTCGCGCCGCGAAATTCTTAACGCCATTTGTTTTTTTTTTGATCATGGCGCCGGGGGGGGGGGGGGGGGGGCGGTGTGGGCGGCGCCATAGCGGCGCTATGGCCCTTGGTCGCGCCCCACTACGTTTAACCTTATGAAACATGTTTGTATGTTTGTGTAATTCAAGTTTTTTATTGTCATGTGTTTTACATGGTTGATGTTTGATGTTATTTAACCTTCACCGCTGAAGGGTGGGGAGGCGGTCCATGACTTCCATCTAGCGTTAGTATGCGTTACATCCTAAATTGTAAGGCCCCGGCCGCATCGCGGCGGGGTAAAACCTAGTTGTTTATGAAATAGTTTAATATATTTTATAAACTATTAAAAGTATATAATGATGAAACTGCATAAATATTTAATTATATTACGTATAAAATTCAATTAATTTATATAATTTACTTAAGTTTTAATTATATATAATTCAAATTACATATCTAATTTATTTACCTTTTGTTATATCTAAAACTGACTAAACTTTCCCTATAGAGATAAAACACCTTATAATTTATAACTAATATTCTCCATAAGGAACCAACTTTAATATAAATAAAATGAAAAAGAAAATATAGTTATACTAATCATAATAATAATAGCCATTATTATAATAAAAAAACCATAAAAGTATTAAAAGGACTATATACTATTATAATATTATAATTACTATTCATTGGCTTTCATTATTAATATAGGATACATTTAAATACATTTATTTTAATATAATATAATATAGTAAACATATAATTCCATATTTAAAACACAATGATACATATATTAACAATTAATTGTTTATGAAATAGTTTAATATATTTTATAAACTATTAAAAGTATATAATGATGAAACTGCATAAATATTTAATTATATTACGTATAAAATTCAATTAATTTATATAATTTACTTAAGTTTTAATTATGTATAATTCAAATTACATATCTAATTTATTTACATTTTGTTATATCCAAAACTGACTAAACTTTCCCTATAGAGATAAAACACCTTATAATTTATAACTAATATTCTCCATAAGGAACCAACTTTAATATAAATAAAATGAAAAAGAAAATATAGTTATACTAATCATAATAATAATAGCCATTATTATTATAATATAAAAACCATAAAAGTATTAAAAGGACTATATACTATTATAATATTATAATTACTATTCATTGGCTTTCATTATTAATATAGGATAATATATATTATAATTTTATTTTATTTGAAGAATATATATACCTTATATTTATTTTACGTAGAATACATGTAAAAATTTATACATTTAAAACTATAACATAATTCAAATAAACTGTATGTTCAAAAAGATTTTTATAATCATATATAAATAATCATGTTTTATTCTCTATCATTTAGAATATTATATTTAATAAAGATAATAGTTTTTATTTTATGATGTATGATAAAAGAAGAGAAAAGATGGGTCTGATGGTTTTTACAATCGGTATAAAAGAGAGTAAATAATTAATGAAAACCCCTTTTCTTACTCAACTTAAAATCAATAATTTAATATTTTATTTTTACCCGGCATGTTAAAATTTACCTGAACGTTTTAGTTATTATTCCATTTTCAAGCTAGAATTTAAAATGGATACCCCACATAAAAATAATTGACTCAAATGTGTATTTAATACATTTATCCTTTATATAGTTTATTTAAAGAGCAAGTTATGGTGTTAGTTTTATAATATCTTTAAACAAATTACTATTATCATTGTTTGAGATATAAATATACATACCTAACATATTTAGAATCAATTTTAGAAGCGTGAAACTTTGTATTACTTACTATAATATTTTTCTAAATAATATACAATAAATTAAGAGTTAAGTTTTAATATTTTAAACCAATATGGTTCAACCCACTAGTTAAAAATGAAATTGTTCCCATGAGTCCAGAAAGTTTATATTTTGAGTAATTTATTTCCCTAAACTTTTATCCATCCTTTAATTCCAAAATATTATCTTCAATATATTTAACAGAAGTTTATTTCAAGGTACTACTTTTATAAAAGGGTGAATAAAGTTATGGAAATAAGCTTGATAATTGGTACCATCGGTTATATAGTTGGATTTTATTAAAGATATTACAAAATAATTTAGTATTATACATATATATGTGTATATATATATATATTACGTAAGTTTAAATATTTACTAGAGATTTGAAATTTTATGTTTCTAAATAATAAATATTCACATATATGCTTATACATAAAACAAATTGATGGTATACACAATATAATAATCAAATATCTTCTGTAAATATAAGAGAAAATATCACTAGTGATTTATATGAAAACATTAAGTCATTATAAGAATAAATCATGAAAACGTGTTATGTTTTAAAATTGCCATCTGTCTCAATAAAACATTCCTTACGATGGAATCCAATGTTGTGTAAGCACGAATAGAGTTAACTATGAACATACTCTTCACATTGAACCTAGCCATAGTGTCAATGGAAACAATGATATTTTTGTCAAAACTCCATTTTCCAAGCAAAAGAAAAACCACAACCATAATAATATCTATGCTTAAACAAAAGAATTAGGATATTGATAATTACTGGTAACACCTAGAATAGTATTTAGACTTGAACTTAAGAAAAATGCCATAGTATGAAGCTTCGAGATAAGCCAATTACTTACGTAGATAAAGTGTGATGGTTATTGGTATGCCGTGAGGATGATTACTAGAACAGTGCAAGTATGATAAATAAGCAATAACACTTGGCCACTGTTATTTCTTCTTTATTAGTACTATACGGTTCTATAATATGGAAATAAGCTTGATAAAAGGGTGAATAAAGTTATGGAAATAAGCTTGATAATTGGTACCATCGGTTATATAGTTGGATTTTATTAAAGATATTACAAAATAATTTAGTATTATACATATATATGAAAAAAAGGGTAGTTGCACGGTACCCCTGACCGTGGAAGGGATCTCCCTTCCCAGTTCACCACCCGACAAGGATCCCTGGCGGCAAATACCCATAGCCATCAAAGAGGGGTAAGAAACATGTTTCGAACCCGAGACCTCGAGTGTCCTCGGTCCGGCTTTAAAGCGGGTGTCGGTGGCCACCAAAGTGGCACTAATGGGAATTGAACTTGGGTCTCCATTGAAGAACCCAAGTCACTCCACCACTAGGCCACTTGTGGTGTATATATATATATATTATGTAACTTTTAATATTTACTAGAGATTTGAAATTTTATGTTTCTAAATAATAAATATTCACATATATGCTTATACATAAAAAAATTTATGGTATACACAATATAATAATCAAATATCTTCTGTAAATATAAGAGAAAATATCACTAGTGATTTATATGAAAACATGAAGTCATTATAAGAATAAATCATGAAACGTGTTATGTTTTAAAATTGCCATCTGTCTCAATAAAACATTCCTTACGAAGGAATCCAATGTTGTGTAAGCACGAATAGAGTTAACTATGAACATACTCTTCACATTGAACCTAGCCATAGTGTCAATGGAAACAATGATATTTTTGTCAAAACTCCATTTTCCAAGCAAAAGAAAAACCACAACCATAATAATATCTATGCTTAAACAAAAGAATTAGGATATTGATAATTACTGGTAACACCTAGAATAGTATTTAGACTTGAACTTAAGAAAAATGCCATAGTATGAAGCTTCGAGATAAGCCAATTACTTGCGTAGATAAAGTGTGATGGTTATTGGTATGCCCTGAGGATGATGACTAGAACAGTGCAAGTATGATAAATAAGCAATAACACTTGGCCACTGTTATTTCTTGTTTATTAGCACTACATGAGAATACTAATTTCCTTATTTCTTGATATAAGCCATAATAAATGATGCACTTTTAATCATGATTTGAGAAAAATTCTATTTATGGGAAATACAATGATACTTACCTCTCCGGCAAGACTGGGTATGATGTGGTAAACTCTTCAGCTTGTCCGGGTAAGATGGGGGTACCTCTCCGACGAGACCGGATAAGATGGGGGTACCTCTCCGACGAGACCGGGTAAGATGGGGTATATGTTATGTTAATGGAATTCCCTAAATAATACCATGACCTGATATCTGACCTGTTTTTGAAAATATGAATCTGTTAAATACATTTGACCTTATGAATGGTGTGTATATTATTGTATGTAAAATATATGATTATATAGATATGTATGTCTATAAGGAAATCCAAAGACCATAATGATTGACCATTAGGAATAAATCACGAACAGGGTGTCAATAATAATTTTAGATTTATTCATCAGGAATCTCTCGTATACTTCTATAATTCCGATATCAAACATTATTTCGTTTGATCGTCCGTCTCGTAACTCGTGTGACAAGATGAACGACATGAACCCTATAAGTTGGGACGCCATCGAAAGTATAAGAATTCCCCTTGTGATTATTAAAACCGTAGGAAACCTGTAACTAAAAGTTGTGCGAAGATACAAACATCTAAAAAAACTTACGCTCATAGTAATTTTACTTTCATTAAGAACTCTTGAGAAGATAAGAGTCTCAAAACATAGAGAATAGTTCTGGTCAAAGTAAAGTAAAATTCAAAGCAAGGACCAGAATATACTTAGGAACTAGGATCAGTGACAAACTAAAGGTATTCCTCCGCATTTCAGTGAATCTCGAGGACAAGATTTAAAACAAGGTGGGGAGGATGTAACATTCTCAAAATTTGTATTTATAAAATATAAGATAAAGAGTATAAAAACTTATGTTATTCAACGGGTAGATCATGGGTAAGTTGACCACTAGAAATATGAGGTACTTTGGCGAACGTAGGAACCGTTTAATAATTATAACAATAAAAATACGTTATAATTAACCTTACTCCGTTTTAATGAAACTTAGGCCAAAATGTAGATAAAAATATTCTCGTTCTAATGGCATATTATAAAACGTCATATTTTAGAAGTTATACGCACCAAATGAGTGAAGCAGTTAAATTAATTATATATATATTAAATAAAATAATAATAATAAACTAAAACTTTCCAAACTCTTGTCTACGTGTATTGATAAGAATGATAGAAAAATTAAAAGTTGCGTGCACTCCAAGGACATCTTCAACTATAAATAGGAAACAACAGACCTTTCAAACTGCTCTCGATCTCACCCTCAGTTTCTATAACTTTCTTTAATAATTCATTCAAAGCTCCGCCCCGTTTTAAGTGTTGTAACCCCTGATCGCTGAATCGATACCCTGTCCGATTGATTTAGGACCCACCAACGCATGTCAAGGCTCTGCCCGACTAAGTACGTTGGGGAACTGTCTCGTGACATATTGATAAAGTTGAGTTGGGTTACTATGCTTAACACGAGTGGATTATATATTTTATTATATAATATAACAACCCTCCTAAAACACCTCTGACACCCCTAGACGTCATAAAATACACCCCGGATATGAGAAATGGCCCAAAATACCTTTATTTTAATAAAAATTAATTAAAAACAAATTTTAATGGTTCCTGGTGGGGCACGACAGAGCCCTTGAGGGCCGTCGCGGGGCGCGAGCGCCTGGCCACCCGCCCTTACCCGGTGCCACCACGTGTCGAGTGCGTGTCAAACCTATGCGTGTGACTGGTCCCAGCTACGCCCTAGACCCCCTAGCTAGCGGGCCGCGAAAGCCACCCTTGGCTACGTCGCGGGGCGCGAGGGACTCGATGATCAGCACTATATATAGAGGGCATCGGCATTCAACTCAAAATCGTTCAAAACTTCGAATTCCCTCTGAATCTCTCAATTCTCTAAAGCTAAAATTATACCCGGGAATTATACCTACTAAAATAGCGAAGCTCTGCCTCGTTGTAAGTATTTTAACCCCCGGTTACGTATTACATACGCTGCCCGATTGATCTAGTGCTCCGTAACGGCTGTCGAGGCTCTGCCCGACGTAGTCGTTGGAGTTTCCATCTCGGGGAGGGTATAACTAATGTAAATTGGGTTATTATACTAATGCGTGTGCATTGTTTAATTAATAGATTATAACCAGGAAATCACAAAGGAAAAACCTAAAGTAGTAATGTGAGTAATCTTCTTTTTGTAAACTGTTTTTACAAAATCTTAATTATTTTAAATTATAAATAGTAGTGATTGAGTCTTTGTAATTCTTCAATTACTGCCGGTATGTTGGGGTTTTGTATACAAAATGTGGAACACGTTACCATTGGACAAAGAGTTAGCCAATGTGTAATATGACCCACCAGTCAGGATTGACAATACTGAATGAGTAATTGTGTAGAAGTAAACATTGTAATCGCTCTCAATACTGTGAAATGATAAAACCTGTTTTGATTAAATTGGGATTCACTCGCCAGTATTTCTTGCTGATAAAATGTTTTTAAAACGCGTTTCAGGTAACTTAGTGTGAAGTTAATAGAAGCCAGCTGGAGAGCACTGAAGGCTTAGAAAAGTGGCTATAAAAGTTACCTAAATAAAAAGGAGACTTTGTTTTCAATAATTATGGTTTATCCCTATAAATGTATTGTAAAGAAACTTTGGTTTTATCCTATTTATCTATTTTAAACATTTTGGTGTTTAACTCTGATAAAAATATTTCCTAACTACGGTCCTGATGAAAATTTCCGCTGCCAAATTAATAAGCACTGATACCATCTAACTGGCTCGCGGCTCCCGCTCCTAAGATGGGGTCGGGGCTGTGACAGTCACCAACACACCGCCGCCGCCGTTCACCACCACACCGCCGTTCACCCACTGTTACAAAGCCCTACACCCACCGTTCACCACACACCGCCGCAAAAAACACAACCATCGAGAGAGAGAGAGCGCATATCTGATTTTTGTGTGCGTGTGACGATGGAGGTGGGGTGTGTGGCGGCGTTATTCTGTGTGGCAGAGTGACGGCGGAGGTGGGGTGTGTGGCGGCGGTATTCTGTGTGGCAGAGTGACGACGGAGGTGGGGTGTGTGGCGGCGGAAGGGGTGACGGTGGAGGCGGTATCAACATAGATCCAAAAGGTGGGAAAGAAGAAGGGCAGCGGATTCAAAAATGGTGGAAAAGAAGATCTGTGAATCTAATTAAAGAGAGAGTTGAAGATAGAAGTAGATGTGAATCTAATTAAAGAAGGGCAGGGGATTCAAAAATGGTGGAAAAGAAGATATGTGAATCTAATTAAAGAGAGAGTTGAAGATAGAAGTAGATGAGAGATGAGAGAGGAGAGAGGTATTTAAAGTCAGATGACTTTAATGAAGAGAGAGAGAAGATTTGACATTTGGGTAAATGACTAAAATACCCTTTAGGTTGGCATAATCTGGTTGGTTATATATATATATATATATATATATATATATATATATATATATATATATATATATATATATATATATATATATATATATATTGGGGGACCGCTAAAATAAAAACCACATTCCGTTGCGAAAACCGTGAGAACCACTTTTCAACCATTGGATATTGGAGATAGATGTATGAGATTAAAAGAAATTAAAACTAATATTAAATTCTTTTTGTCTTATTATGTTTCTAATATTTTAATGTCAAAAGGGTAGTATAGTAAATTTGCTTTTTTGTCTTATTTTTATTTAATGTTTTTTATTTCTTTTTTGTCTCATTATATTAATTGTTTTTTTGTTAAAAAGAGAATTTTTTATTAAAAAACATTTTAAAATCAATTTTTTTTTACAAAAAAACAATCTTTTTAAAGATGTTTTTACCAAAAAAAAAATTTTTACGAGCTGTTTTTACACGCCGTTTTTACGCCCCGTTTTTTACGCGCCCTTTTTACGCGCTGTTTTTTACGCAACGTTTTTACGCAACGTTTTTTACGCCCCTTTTACACGCCGTTTTTACACCCGTTTTTAACACGTCGTTTTTTACGCGCCGTTTTTTACACGCTGTTTTTAAGCCGCTTTTTTACATGCCGCTTTTTTACATGCCGCTTTTTTACGCCCCGTTTTTAACGCGCCGTTTTTTTACGTGGCATTTTTTACGCCCCGTTTTTACTCGTCGTTTTTTACGCGCCGTGTTTTTTTTACTCGCCTTTTTTTTACGCGGCGTGTTTTTTATGGACAACTTTTTTTTTACGAAAAAACTTTTTTTACGGAAAACGTTTTTGTCGAAAAGTTTTTTTTTACGAAAGACTTTTTTTATGAAAGTAAAAACGAGGCGTAAAAAACGCCGCGCTAAAAAAAACGTGATGTAAAACGGCACGTAAGAAAGGCTCGTAAAAAAAACGGTGATAAAACGGCGCGTAAATACGGGGCGTAAAAAACGGCGCGTAAAAAAATACGACAAAAAAATGGGACGCGAAAAACGGGGCGTAAAACGGACCGTAAAAAAACGGGGCGTAAAAAACGGCTTGAAAAAACGTTTTATTGTAAAAAAATCTTGTAAAAAATCTGATTTTAAAATTTTGTTTAATAAAAAAAAATTGATTTTTAATAAAAAACAATTAATGTAATGAGACAAAAATGGTAATAAAAGACGATAAATTTAATAATACAAAAAAAAAACAAATTATGAGAGAAGAGAGAGAAATTGATTGATGTTGTTGATGTGTGATGGAAGGAGAAAGAGAGAAGACTTTAAAAGAGATTTGACATACTGAGTAACTGGGTCAGGATCATTTCAGAACAAAAAATATTTACAGAATTCGTAGAACTCCTAATAAACAATCTTTTTTATATATTTTTATGTTTAGGATAATTTTATCATTTATTATGTGTATTTTTACGATTACATACATGTTAAGAGTAATTTTATCATTTTTATATGTAATTTTATAATTACACATATCTAAACTAATTTTTTTTACATATATGTAGTTAGTTATGACACATATATATAATTTTAGCAATTAAACATGTGTAAACTACTTTTAACATGTATGTAATCAAAGAAATACATATAATAGATAATAAAAAGATCCTAAATACAAAAACTTATATCTAAAATGATTGTTTATTAGGAGTTCTGAAAGTTTTGTAGTTATTTAGAGTTCTGAAATAAACTCAACCCTTGAGTAAATTACTATATTACCCTTTATCTTTATGTTTTAAAATAATAGTGCATATGTATCATAGTATGATTGGTGGAAAGGTGTTCTCGCGGTTCTCGCAACTGGGGATAGTTTTCATTTTAGTTGTCCCATATATATATATATATATATATATATATATATATATAGGATTAGGTTCAAGAGTGAACACTAGTGTAGCTTGCGAACTGAATGAACTAATCTTTGCCATACACGTGTATAGATCAATGACCAGGATTGGATGTTGAAATACATTAGTGTATTTTACGATTTGATGATGAGATCCTGACCATACACGTGTGTAGATCAATGGCCAAAATTTGTTCACTCAGTTCGCAAATACACTAGTGTTCACTCTAGAACCTCACCATATATATATATATATATATATATATATATATATATATATATATATATATATATATATATATATATATATATATATTATAAGGAGCCGCTAAAATAGAAACCACCTCCAGTTGTAAGAACCGCGAGAACCACTCTCAACCAATCAGGAAAAGGGGTAATATGGTCATTTCCTATAAATGTCTAATCTCTCATCTCTCCTCTCTCCTATTAATGTCTGACTTTTATCACTCCCCAAAAAAACAAAACCTCTCATCTCTCTCTCTCTCTCTCTCTCTCGAAATTGTTTCAGAACATTCAAAAATCCATCATCTCTCTCTTCTTCATAAAGAAACCCCAAAACCCTCACCCCTCCATAACTTACCTGCACCACCGCCACCACACCTCCACACCGGCGACTCCCAAACACCAGACCCACTCCGGTCGCTGTGTCTCCGACGCCGGTATGCCGAGAGACGGGAGAAGGAACTGACGTCTCCGGCGACCCCTCCGGTCGCTGTGTACTCCGACAGCCCCGATCTTCTTAACTTTCTCCGGAAAGTGTCGTTTCCTTTTAGATTCGGGAAGTTTCGTGGTTACTTTACTGATTTATTTTTTTGGGGATTTTGGTGTCGCGGTGGTGATGGTGGTGGTCGCCGGCAAGACACGGCGGTGGTTGTGGTTCTGCTACTATTTCTCTTCTATTTGAAGTCGTTCCAATCATTGATTAATGGGGACGAAGATGATGATGTTAATGAAGATGGCAACCGGCGCCGGAGTTACCAGCGGTGGCGGTGACTGTGGTGGTGCGTGGTTTGACTTGTTCACGGCGGCGGTAACAGGCAGTGGAAGGTGGTTCAAGCTTTAAGTTCGGTACATGTTCAGGCTCGGGGTTAAGTTTGGCTCAACCGGCTCAAGTTCTGTCGACTATGTGGGTTTGATGGTTTGATTTTTTGGTTGGGTTTCTTTGATTTTTTGCCTGTGTTCTTGTTTATCTGGTGATTTTGATCAGTGGACTTTTGTGGGTTTGATATGTTGGATGTGGGCGGCGATGATGAAAAAAACGCCCATTTTGATGACGATGGCGCGACAAGGACGGCGGAGGGTAGGTTTTTTTAAACCTGCAACCCCTCTTTTGCAGCCTTTTGATTATCCGTTAATCTGAGCCAAACCCCATTTTTTTTCGAGATAGACTTTGTTTTGATGTTGTTGGTTTTTAGTTTCCCCCCCTAGTCGATGATGATAACGATATATCTGAGACATCTCCCGAGTTTTGCGATTTCTGGGTGCGTTTGTTTTTGCGTAAAGAAGTTTTTGTAAAAAAAAGTTAACCCGTAAACTTTTTAACGTAAAACATAAAAAACGTAAAACGTAAAAAGTGTTATGTAAAACGTAAAAAATATTCACGTAAAACGTAAAAAGTTTTAAAGTAAAACGTAAAAAGTTTAACGTAAAAACGTAAAAAGTTTTACGTAAAACGTAAAAAGTTTTTTCGTAAAACGTAAAAAGTTTTTCGTAAAATGTAAAAAGTTTTACGTAAAAAGTTTAACGTAAAACGTAAAAAGTTTAACGTAAAACGTAAAAAGTTTAAAAATAACGTAAACTTTTTAACGTAAAACATAAAACGTAAACCTTTTTGTACGTAAGCTGTAAAACGTAAAAAACCGTGTGATAAAACGGCGCCTAAAACAAGGGGCGTGAATGTGGCGCATAAAAACGCCGTGAAATAAAACGGGACATAAAAAACGCCGTGTTAAAACGGGACGTAAAAAACGGCGCGTTAAAAAAAAATGACATTTGAAAAAGTTGAGCGTAAAAAACGGCGTGAAAAAATGACCCATTAAAAAACGATGCGTAAAAACGGCGTGCAAAAACCGGCGCGCAAAAAAAAGTTGTCTTTGTTAAAAAATTCTGAATTTAAAAATGTTTTTAATAAAAAAATCTTTTAAAAAAAATAAAAACTAATATAATAAAACTAAAAAGTAATATAATAAAACAAAAAAGTAATTAAAAAATAATAAAGAGAAAAAGACAAAAAAGAATTATTTTACTAAACTACCCTTTTGGATTAAAATATTAAAAACATAATAAGACAAAATGTATTTAATTTTAATTTTTGTTACTTTTAATCTCATCCACCCATCTTGTTGATCTAAAGGCTAGAAAGTGGTTCCCATGGTTCTTACAACTAGAGGTGGTTTTCATTTTAGCGATCCCCTAATATATATATATATATATATATATATATATATATATATATATATATATATATATAGGGAGCCGCTAGAATGAGAACCACCTCGAGTTGTAAGAACCGCGAGAACTACACCCCACGGAGCGCCGTTCGCCATGATTTTTTTTTACAAGTAGATGTGTATATTATAAACACAGCCGTAAAAAATCATGGCGAACGGCGCTCCGTGGGGTGTAGTTTTTTACACCACAAGTTTGGTGAAAAAAAAGAAAAAAGAAAAAAAATTAAAAAATACCAAACTTGTGGTGTAAAAAACTACACCCAACGGAGCGCCGTTCGCCATGATTTTTTACGGCTGTGTTTATAATACACACATCTACTTGTAAAAAAAAAATCATGGCGAACGGCGCTCCGTGGGGTGTAGTTCTCGCGGTTCTTACAACTCGGGGTGGTTCTCATTCTAGCAGCACCCTATATATATATATATATATATATATATATATATATATATATATATATATATATATATATATATATATATATATATATATATATATATATATATATATATATATATATATATATATATATAGGGTAAGGTTCATGCGAGAACCACCCTTATTGCGAGAACCGCGAGAACCAATGTGAACACAAAATAAAATCTAAAAAAAATCAAAAAAGCACTCAAAAATTTTTTTTATTTTTTTTTAATATTTTTTAACAAAAAATCGCTATATTTCGTTCCACAAAAAAAAAAAAAAAAAAAAAAAATTTTTTTTCGAGTAACAGTTATCTATGCACATGTGCATATGTATCATTACTTCAATAAATTCGGTAATACATTATCAGGAATAGACAATTGCACTTTAATTTACAATACCATTAGTAATACACTACTTTTTACATTACCAATATTCAAAATGCACATGTGCATAATTAGGTATAACCATGATATAACGTGTTTTGGTACAAAAAGTTTGTGATTTTGAATGGAGAAGTAGACCCATATGCATGTTTTTTGGTTAGTTATATCTAGTGGTTGATGGTTTGGTTATAGTTGTCAATTTTTTATGTAATATGTTGATTGGATGGTATAAATGGTGTTTACATACATGTAATAAAGTGAAAATATTGTTAATGGTATTGTATTATGGATGGTAGGAGGTAATGGTATTGTATTATGGATGGTAGGAGGTAATGGTAGTGTATTATGGATGGTATGATAGATGAAAGGGAAAGTGTATTCAAAGTGGTGTACCAAAACACCTTATTTCATGTTGATACATATAATGCACATGTGCATTTCTAATATTGGTAATGTAAAAAGTAGTGTATTACATATGGTAGTGTAAATGAAAGTGCAATTGTCTAATATATGTAATGAATTACGGAATTTGTCAAAGAAATGACAGAAATGACATGTGCATGCTTGTGTATTATGGATGGAATGATAGATGAAAGAGAAAGTAGTGTACCAAAACACCTTATTTCCTGTTGATACATATAGATGCACATGTGCATTTCTAACATTGGTAATGTAAAAGATAGTGTATTACACGTAGTAGTGTAAATGAAAGTGCAATTGACTATTATTTGTAATGAATTACAGAATTTGACAAAGAAACGACACATATGCACATGTGCATGGATAACTGTTACTCGAAATTTTTTTTTTTTTTGAAAATTTTTTTATTAACAAAATATAGCGATTTTTTCAAAAAAAATAGTAAAAAAATAAAAAAAAAATTTTTGGGTGTTTTTTAGATTTTTTTAGGAATTACTGTTTGTGTTCACACTGGTTCTCGCGGTTCTCGCAATAAGGGGTGGTTCCTAACGGATCTTTGTCCTATATATATATATATATATATAGGGAGAGGCTCATGCGAGAACCACCCTTATTGTGAGAACCTTGAGAACCAATGTGAACACAACCTAAAATAGCTAAAAAACATAAAAAAACCTAACCCGCACCCCCCCTCCCCAAAAAACCTAAACCCCCCACCCCCCCCCCCCCCAAAAAAAAAAAAAAACCTAACCCCCCCCAAAGCTAAATGCTAAAAACTAAAACCCCCAAAAAAACCTAAACCCCCTCCCCTAAAAAAAAAACCTAAACCCCCTCCCCCACCCCCCTCCCAAGCTAAAATGCTAAAAACTAAACCCCCCCAAAAACCTAAAAAAATCTAAAAAAATCTAAAAAAATCAAAAAAAACTCTAAAAATTTTTTTTTAATATTTTTATGCTCAAATCGCTACTTTTAGTGGCAAAAAAAAATTAAAAAGAAAATTTTTTTTGGATTCGAAAAGTAGCGATTTTTATATAAAAAATATTAAAAAAGAAAATTTTGTGGGATTTTTAGCTATTTTTAGGCATTTTTGGTGTGTTCACATTGGTTCTCGCGGTTCTCACAATAAGAGGTGGTTCTCGGATGATCTTCTCCCTATATATATATATATACAGAGGAAGGTTAACGTACATTACGGCTTAACGCACATCACGTACGACAGGTAATTACGCACGTTCATTTTAAAATCACGCACGTTATAACTCAAAAATCCAAAATCACGCATGTTGAAACACAATAATCACGCATATTGAAAACATTAATCACACATGTTATAGAACAAATCACACACGTTGTCGTACGTAAAGTACGTTAAGCCGTAATGTACGATATACTTTTTATATATATATTAAAATAGATATGCATCACAGTTGTACCTCATCAAACAATAATTCTTCTTCTTCTTATTAATATTATTATTATTATTATTATTATTATTATTATTATTATAATATCAAGTACTTGTACATTTAGACATAAAAACTATTTATGTTTTCTACAATTCCCAAACTATAAATAAAGTAACATTTTGGTGTTTCATGAAGTTGTACTCCTTCAAGTATGGGAGTTTTTTTTTAAGTTGGTTTTTCATTTCTAATCTAAAGATTTTTATCATTTGCATTTTAACCCTTTTGAATTTTTTTTTGCTTTTAACCTAAAGTTTTTCATCTTTTACAATTTAACTTTAACACTTTTTTGTTTTCAACTTTGATATCAATACTTTTCATCTTTTGCAAATTGTCTGTTTTACGTTTCATACTAAGTTTTGTGAGTTAACACGCCGCAACATGCGTGTGAGATTCAACGTTTTTTAGTCTATTTTTTTCCCATTTAACATACCTCGCAACGCGTCTATTTTTTCCTACTTGACAGGTTCGTTGCAACATGCGAGTCCTTTTTTCTATATTATACGTTTCAGTCTAATTTCTTCGCATTAACATGCTACAATGGAAATGCGTGGTTCAACGATTTTACCTTTTCTTTTCGTTCAATGTTACTTTTACCTTTTTATTTATTTTATTTTTACGAGTTTTTTCGGTGTTGGTGGTCGCTGACAGTTGTGTAGCATTGGTGCTACTTGGCAAGGTTTACGCCCCCCGCCGCAACGCGTGGGGGGAGGGGGGAGAGGGGTAATACTAAATTATTACAATTTAGAATCCAATCCAATCCAATCCAATCCAATCATCTAAGATAAGAGAAAGAGTATACTCAAATACTTGTTAAAGTTAAAAAAAGAATAAGAGTATTTTCCCAATGCCAAAAAACATGTTAACAAATGAACATTTTCATAACTTATAGAAGTAAAGGATCAATGTGTAGATTCCAATATATATTTTTTTTTCATAGCAAGTTTCTAACATACCGGCACACATGCAACCATTGGTTTCTAAATACACACTAATGTAGACATGAAGCACATTCAAATGACTCAAAACCACTAATTCATTCAAAAGCTTGAAATTGAATGTATATATGTTGTCTCAAGCCATAAAGGGTCTTGATTACAATTCTTTATATAAAAATAAAACAAGTCTGCTAAATCAATAATCCTAAATCCTACGTTATAACCAATGACAAAAAATAAACTAGAAATTAAATCCACACAAAATAAGCAACTAAATAAGAAGATTAAAATTCAAAGAGTTAATTGCGCGGATAGTCCCTGTGGTTTTCCATTTTTTCACGTTTAGTCCCCATCTTTTCAAAATAGCATGTTTGCTCCCTATGGTTTGCTCACTTGTTACTCGGGTAGTCCCTAAAGTAGATGAAAGTTAGTTTTTTCAGTTAAGTCTATACGAAATTACTAAACTACCCTTAATGATAAAAAAGAGAAAAATGCCCGAATAGTCCCTGTGGTTTCACCTTTTTTCACCTATAGTCCCTATATTTCTAAAACTACTTGAATAGTCCCCAAGTTTTCGATTTTTGTTCTCGGATAGTCCCTGGGTCTAACTTCAGTTACTTTTCTCTGTTAAATGGTTGTTAAGAGGGTGTGAAATGACAAAAATACCCGTTCCTTAAAAGGCGAAACCACAGGGACTATCCGGGCATTTTTCTCTTTTTATTTATAAAACCCCACCACCACACTTCATCTTCAACCTCCACCCACCATCACCCTCCACCACCACCATCCGCCACTCAACAATAGACACGCCACCCACTCCCGAACAGAAGTAATCATTTTCAGAACAATAGACACGCCACCCACTCCTGGGCCTGTGAAAAACGAACAAAAGTAATCATTTTCAGAATATAAAAACAACAAATAAACAAAAAAGTACCTCGTCCTCATTGAAGCGCCCTGCATTGGAAATTCTATCAAATAATTCGCCCCCAGAAGCATATTCCATCACAATCGCCAAATGGGTCGGTGTCAATATGAGCTGCAACGAAATACAAGATTCGAATAAGAATAAGCCGTTTCGTTTGCAGCCCGATTGACTATTAAACATGATATACCAAAAGCGAAAGAAAACGAACAAACCTCTCTGAACCTAGCTATGTTAGGATGTCTAAGAGACCTGTGATTGATGATTTCCCTTTGAACATTCTCGTCTATCTGCAGACAAACGCCACCTCATCAAAACCTAATTGTATAACCAATACAATGTTTATATAATTGTACTCTTGAAGTGATCTAGAACACGGATGCGCTTGCATTCCATGTCATGAGGGGTGGGGTTCTGCTACATCGCCGTGAACCACCACCGGTGATGGTGGCTGGCCGGTCTTCATCGAGCAGGGAGAGAGAGGAGGAGAGATTTTAGGTGTGTGGGGAAGATGATTGTTGTGTGAATCTGGTTGTGGTTACCTCCTAGGAATCGAGTGGGAGAGAGCAGACCAAGAGATGTGTGTGAGTATTTGAACAAAAATGAGAGTTCTAGGGTTTCTTCAAGAAGATGCAGAGGAAAGGGTATTTTGTCATTTCACATCATTTTAACAGAGAAAATAAACTGAAGTTAGACCCAGGGACTATCCGAGAACAAAACTTGAAAACTTGGGGACTATTCAAGTAGTTTTAGAAAGATAGGGACTATAGGTGAAAAAAGGTGAAACCACAGGGACTATCCGGGCATTTTTCTCTAAAAAAAATAATACTAAAATTAAGGAAATAGATGTGTGGTCCCCATCTTTTATATTTAAAACCTAAAACATCCCTAAATCTTCTTTTCAATTACCAACACCATAAACCATCTACCACCAACCCCACCCACTGCCACCACTTACCACAATTTGCCATCACCTCCAACCCAATCCACCCATAACTCTCTCCCAACAGTTAATATTCAAATCCCTAAAACAATCAACAATCAAATCCCACAAACAATTAGTCTTCTTCCTAACAGTTAACAATCAAATCCCAAAAACAATTAACAATCAAGTCCTAAAAATGTCTCAGCAAACAATTAACCAAACAAAAGTGAGTTAGCTGTGTAAGAAAAGAGGAGAAAAATAAAATACAGAGCCGATAGAGTACAGGGCGATGGCTGGCATCTTGGGGCAGCGATAAGCGGCAAGATTCGGAGCAGCGGTGGTGATCTCCGATGGTGGTTTTTGGTGGCAAACGGCAATAGTTTTGAGGACGCGCCATTGTGGAAAGAATTGTTCTGGTCAACTTAAACCCGCAAACATGACCTACCGGCTCCAACGGCTCCGGATCCGGCTCCACCAACCGCAGCCGCTTCACTTTCCGGCAACCCTCTTTTTAGGTGTTTATGATGGTTTATGCGCAGTTTGGTAGGTTTGGGGTTGTTTGGTAGAGAGCAGAAGAGTGGTGTGGTAGTGAAAGGAGGTTGTTATGGTTGTGGTGAAAGGAGGTGGTGGTGGAGGAAGGAGGTGGATTTGCAGGTGCTTGTGTGGAAGGTGGAGACGGTGGCTGGAGGCGGTGGTTATAGAGAAGAAGGTTCACGGATGTTTTAGTTTTTAAAAGATGAGGCCCACACATCTATTTCCTTGATTTTAGTATTATTTTTTTATCATTAAGGGTAGTTTAGTAATTTCGCATAGACTTAACTGAAAAAACTAACCTTCATCCACTTTAGGGACTACCGGAGTAACAAGTGAGCAAACCATAGGGAGCAAACATGCTATTTTGAAAAGGTGAGGACTAAACATGAAAAAATGAAAAACCACAGGGACCATCCGCGCAATTAACTCAAAATTCAAATAATAAAAGATAATCACTTGATCATCGTGTACGAGTTGGGATTCGTATCCGGAAGAAAAAAATTTGACAAACATTCATTATGTAGCATTCATGTTTATTGGGAAATAACTTTAATTAATCGAAAGAAAAAAAATATGTATATTTAGATTTTTTTTTTTTTAACGGCCAACAAACTCAATCCCGAGCACTCTCGGGGCACCCACTGGACAAACGGAGTACTCCGAGAGTAACCCGAGTCCACCACCAATTCCGGGGAAAACCCGGTAACCCACCCGCCCGTAGGCACGACGGTGAAATTACCGGTAAAACCCGTTTGGCTCAAGGATCCAACCCAGGTTTCCCTGGGTCTCCTATCATTGCCCACCAATGCCTCACTCTGCACCAAGTGGGAGTCAAACCTGCATCTCTCAAGAGAAATGCAAGCCTTCCACCAGTTGATCTAGACATCATTTGCTATATTTAGATTTTAGAGATGTAATTTTAAATGTGGTCAATTCATGTGGACAATACGTATATGTAATTGTTGCCCACAAAAATGCTATCATCAATAACATGGAAATAGAAAGTTTGTTTGTTATTGCTTTTCCAAAAATGTTAACGTACTAATTCTTTTCTAATTAATTCTCCCAACCGCCACCGGCTTCTTTAATTGCATTTTTAATCCTCTAAAGCGGACTGGCTTGTTTTTTCTTTTTTTAAACGAAAAATTTGGATTATTGACAAATCATTAAAGTATCATCGTGCCACCAGTGGAACCATCCGATCATATCTATATCCACTATGCAATAATGCTTATGCACCACCAATTCAGGAGGATACCCAATAAATCTGAAAAACCCCCTTATGGGAATCGAACCCAGAACCTAATCGTTCATAAGTCTTATCACACCCAAGATGCCACTAGGCTATAATGTCATGGGCCGGACTGGCTTGCTAAATTACGTTTTTTAACCTCTTGTAGTCTTGCGATAATCCGTTTTGAACGAATCAAGCAGAACATGTAAAAAACCTGGCGATTTTGTAGGTAGACTAATTTTTAAAACTAGACCAGAGTTTAAACTGGAGAGTTACACACTTTTTTTAACGACGAGGAGGATTATAAAACACACAAAGAGGGGAATAGCAATGAACTACTTCCTAAAGTACAAACACGAAATTACAAATGGCAAGGAGGATTATAAAACACACAAAGAGGGGAATAGCAAGGAGCTAATTCTTAAAGTACAAACACAAAATCACAAATGGCAAAGAAGTTCAAAATAACAAGGAGCTACTTTCGGTAATCCTAACAACGCAGAGATGTTTGATGGTGCTGGCACTAACAGACCCCCCCTCCCCCCGGTGAACTCATCAATAGGCAGGTTTTGAACATGCACGATGTCCTCCACCGTACCTGCTTGAGCGTGTGCACCAATGGGTGAAAAAGAGATTCCCTGATCAGCCATTGATCGAGAGAAAAAGAACAGCTCAGAGAAGAAGATGAAAATGTGATTGTAAAAAATCGGTGGGCGCCTATGAAGAAACACAGAACTAATTTGGCGATTAGTTTGGGATTGTGCCTCGACAAATAAGATTAATCTTCTTTGTCTCGTCTGAACTGTGATGGTGGTTCTCCTACAAAACACTAAACACCCCGTTAAGCTCGTTACAAGGAGGGGAATAGGGGGTTCTCCTCGTAACCACTCTCCGACGTGAGAATAAGTATATGCTTTGAGGATTAAATATGTAATTAAGAGAGTGAGAGAACAAGGAAGTGGATCCTTAAACCTGTAGATGAAGGTTTCTATTTATAGCCGGAGTGGTGAGGAAGGAGATGAGCTGATGGGTCTTGCCCTCTCTGCCACGACCGTTGGTGCTTCTGGGCGAGAGGGGAGCTGGCGCACGCTGGTTGAATCCACGTGGCCTAACCGTTGTCCTTGTTGTCTGTTTTGTCATCAACGGCTAAGTGGAGATCGTTGTGCAGTTGTCGGCGCACGCTGATTGGTGTCACGTAAGCGTCCTTGTGTACATTCTTGTCTCCTGTACGATTGTCAATCGTGGAGCACGATCGGATACAACCGGTTGGACGCTCATTGGCTCGTTGTTCTGCTACTTGTACCTTTAGTACTTGTCCTTAGATTAGCTGCGCTTCTGTCCTCCGCGCGGCTATCAGGAATGTCCCAAGTAGCCGGCGCAAGGTCCAGGAAGTGGGGGTTTTCATCCAAGGAGCCAAGTGTGAAAACTGGTCTTATGTTTGCCTTGACCCCGCGTGCGACCGAGGTCACACCTGTTTGGTCGGCGCAAGGTTGGGAAAGCAACCAAATCAGTCTGTTAAGGGTATGGCCTCGTGCACGACCTGATTGGTCGGCGCAGGATTTAAGACCATACCCCTTTACCCAGTTTAACTAATATAGTCTCGCCCTATTTTTAATCGATAAAAAACGCCTTAACCTTCCTTACAATCTTTGATGGGTTACGCTCTTTGCCGTTTAACTGTGGTTCTCAAAACATTGACTCTATGATGGTATATATCAATTTTCTTCAAAACTTTTGTTCAGTTTATTTAAATTAGTATTACTATTTTTTCACAACTGCAAAGCCCATTTAAACTATTATTATTGTATTCTAAGTGTGTGTCTATCTATACTTTCTATAAAAGGAGAAATTTGAGTGACATAAGAAAAACTGATGTGTCAGCTGGAGAGGCTGTCCAACAAGGCTTTTCTTATGTCATTATCGCATCATAATCCTTAATATATAAAATCACTTTAATTTTCAAAGGTCTGGCCCACATCTAGAAAATCACTTTAAACATCTGCCCATATCTACAAATGGTCAACTGTTTATAAAACCGCTTCAAACCTCTGCCCATATTTACAATTTAAAATCCTGGCTCCAAATTGAAAATTCAAACTACATATGAATCTGGCTCCCTATAAATAACATATATAAATTTGGCTCCACATTCAAATTTCAATTTATCTCTCTCCATTATATTTGCGATCATATTTCTCTTACTCAAATGCATAGCTCTCATGATTGAGCCGGTTAATCTTCGATTACAGTTCTTTGTTCGAACAGTTGTAGGATCTGTTTACACATTATCCTTTTAATATCATTGTTCCAATATCATTGTTCCAACATCGTTGTTTCATTGAAGCTCTGTTTCACACACCGACGTTTGACCTCGGCTTTTCTTATGTCACTTGGTTTTCTCTTTTTATAGAAAGTATAGATAGATTGTTACAGGATGCAGAATTTGCATATTCAGTCTGTTCATCTGCGATTACAGTTTTTTGTACTTCACGTAATTTTTCCAACATCGTTGTTGCAACATCGTTGAGGGTATGTTTTTTTCTCTGATTTTGAATCTTAAAATTTGAACTCATGTATTCTAATTCTCGCTTTATTTTTCAGCCTAATCCGAGTTGTTTAAAATTCAAACAATCAATTGCGGGTTATTTTAGGTTTGTGGATTCTTTTAAACTGTTGATATATGTTGATAATATTTATTTTAAGGTGTTGATATATTTCAGCTTTGTTTTTTCCGAGCGAGCAGTGGGGAGTTCTTCTGCACTGTTTTTGAAGTCTGAAGTGCAGAAAGTGGAGTACTTCATGAAGCGCCGATGCTGTTCCAGGTTTTCTTGTATTTATTATCACTGATGATGTCCATTTTATATATTAGTTCTTCAATCAGCCTAATCATCAGCCTTTTTGTAACACCACGTAAAAACGTGTCCAATTATGTATAGACACGTGTCCTAAACTCTAAATATGTGAAAGATTGAGTTTGAAGGACTAAAGTTGACAAACGGTGAAAATATGTATGCGAAGGGACTAAAAGTGTCAACACGCCAAACTTGTGCCTCTGAATCACCATACGTGAAGAATATATTCTTAAAGGAGTGATTAATTGGATATAAGAAGCTTTTCATGAAAATAATCGGAAGATTATAAACTACTGGGGTTAAATATGTCAACATGTTAATTCTTACCTCTGAGTGACCTTTTAACAATCCCAAGGCTTCGAAATATTCAAATATACTCTCAAGAATAAGTGGTATAAATTTCATGTGGTTTCGAGATCGATATACGTTGTTTATGCAAATTCCCAAGAATTAGGGTTTAAAGTGTCCACGAGGCGAAACTTATGTTTTCGGTGATCAATTAACGAAACCGGGCCTAACAGAGTTTGGTTATACTCCTTAGATCATCTACAAACTAACTACAGGGGCCAAAAGTGCTTAAAATGAAGGATATAAGGCTTGAAAAGGTGCAGGGACTGAAATGGTCAAAGATGAAACTTGTTTGGCTGGTTAACCTGGTGGTCGCGTGGCGCAACCTTGATGTCCTCCAGCCATCGCGCAGCGCGACGACCCTGTTTCAACAGCCAGTTATAGCAGCTGCAAGTTTTTGGCATTTCTTGTGCTCCAAACAAAAATTTGCGAATCAGTGGACTTGTTCATGGTTTTTAAAAACCACCAAGACACCTGTAGAGACCTGATTTCATTCCCTAACACCTGTGATAATCCTAGAGTATGCTCTTCAAGTATAAAGAGGCCTCCATGTTGATCAAATCAAGTGCTCATTTCACTTATTTCACTCTCAACACTCCAAACTTGAGTTTTGGACATCTCTGGAGTTAGCAAGCATTAGGAGAAGACTTTCAAGTGTAGAAAAGATAGCAAGGACCATTAGTAAGAGTTTTAATCCCTGCTTAGTCCTTTTAATTAGTTTAAAAACCGAAAAGTCAAACATATCGTAATTAAGCTTTGACTTTCGGTTTAATCACAAATGGTCCAGCCACTGACGGAAACGAAAGTGGTTATGGAACCATATTAAGGTAGGTGATTAACCCTTAAAAGGGCACCTCCTAATTATTTCGTTTGACTAGTTAATTGTCGGGTCAAACTAGTTTGACAAAAAGTCAAACTGGACAGAAAGTTTAAAAATGACTTAAATTAATAAAACAGAGGTTCTAAATTATATTTTAATATTCTAATGACTTGGTAATTAATATTAGAACATGTTTAATCAGTCCTAACCCAGCAATTATCAGTCTAAGGTCAGTTTATAACCGAAAGTCGCAAAAGCTTGACTTTCGCTTTGACTTCCAGTTCTGACCCGTTCAAGCTTAATTCTCCCATGTTTTAAGTTTCCATTAGGACCATATTACTTAGTAGTATAACCCTCTGGAGTTATATTGCTTGGTCCTTAGTAGTTTGAATTATATGTACTTATTTGTTAATATGCTTATAAATGCCCTTTTGACATATAAATGAGATTTTTAGAAATGTGAGAGGACAAATACCTTTGCTACTGATATTTAAACTTGTCTCGAAAATTTGACATCAGTTCTTGGTCCCAAATAGAAGTTATGCTCGATATCGTAATTAGAAGCTTTTTATTAATTAATTTGCGATATCTTGCATAATGCATGTTTAAACTTGGATTTTGAACCAAAACTCATTACCTACTGTTAAGATATTATTTTTAAAGAATTTGAGGATTTTTGGTCAAATTATAATCTGTTTAAAACATAGAGTTCTTGTATCATTCGGTTAATGGCGATAATACCCTTTTTAGGCATAAAATGAGATTAACAAAGGATTTGAATGCCAAACTTTTTCCTACTGATTTCATACATTAAATAAATTATTTTGAGAATTTTAAACTGATCAAAATCTCAGATTTACATAAACATCTTGATTATCGTCAATTAGCGAGTTTTACACTAATTAGGTGCATAGTATGGTTTAAAACCATATTTAACATCTAAGACTTTTTACCTACTGAATTTTTAAACATTTAAATATTATTATAGCAGGTATAAGTTATGAACTCAGGTTTCCAAAAATGCCCTTAAAAGTCTATGTGAAATGACCAAAATGCCCTTTCAGGGCATAGTTTGGCCATAAATGATAAACCTCACATAGATGTAATATCTTACTGAGGTAATGAGATAAATTAAATATTTTTATTGATTTCAAAAGACCAGAACTTCAGTTTGTCATAAAATCTCTTTTATAATTATTAAAATGACCAAAATGCCCTTACGGGACTTAAATGGGTTTAAAATACTTTTTGGGCATATATGTTAACATCCTACTGATGTATTAACATATTTTAAGCACAATAACATTTGAGACCTGTATATAATTCATCATCCTACTGATGTATTAACATATTTTAAGCACAATAACATTTGAGACCTGTATATAATTCATTTGGTTACCCGTTACGCATTTATGCGTTCGAATCGGTTTAGGTGACTAGTTTACGTAAAATAGCCGAAACGGGTTTAACCTTATCATTAAATCCTCAAATTCCAGAATGTGATTAGTTTACCCATATTATACAAGTATCCAAGCTTTTCGGGTCTAAACCACATTCTATTCAGGTCTCCGCTTAATCTAGCGTCTAGAACCGTAAAGTTTCTTTCTAGCTAGCCGGTCTAAGTCTTTGACTTAACTAAAGACCCGTTAGCATCCTAATAGGTTACTAAACCTTCTATACAGATTAAGTAGCATCCAGTGGAAGGTACCATCATAAAGCTTTAGGATTATACTGCTAAGTTGCCTATCACATTAGCTCAGGTAAATACTTTTAACTTATTTTCCCTTATACGGGCTTGGGATATGGTATTATAATAATACCACTTGGTCGGGTATGAAATCATTTAATCGGATTGTGATTAATAAATTTACATAACCCGTTTTAATCTGTC